>NW_010549951.1:16267-19058 GCF_000687285.1 Phaethon lepturus | reverse complement strand
TGCCACCCCAGCCTACACAGAATTCCTGCCTAGCTCGCCTTGTTTACCACCAATAAAAAGCCCATTAGTTGCACAATGCGCCTGTTAAAAATAACTCAAAAAATCATCACTGGCAAATTAGTAAGACATCAGGACACACAGACACCTCAGCATGGTGTTATGGAAACCACAGAGGAGTCAGACTTCCCTCAGGAGCTTTTCCCAAGGAAGACAGGGCCAGAGATTTCTCTCCCTTTGAGTGGGCCCAGCTAATTTGAAGGGCTCAGGACCAAAATGCAGCAGTCATGCAGCCGATTCTGATCAAGTGACTTCCAGAGAAAGCAAAGTCACCAGGCTCAAATGCCATCAGTTTGTGCCAGTGCTAATGAAAGCGCATGGTCCTCCTCGCACAGGGGTAGCCGGCAGAGGAGGCTCAAATGCTCCAGAACTTCCCCAAAACTTCACATCCCCGCACAGAGTCTGATACAGTGGCAGCAATGAGTGCTGACTCAGCACACCCCCCCTTCCTGGCCACCCAAGGACCCTGCTTTAAAAGCATCGCTGGTATAAGCCCAGAAGGAAGCATGGGGGAAATCATAAGCTGCCCTCCTTTAAGGGCCAGACACTTCTCACCAGACTCCAACGGGCACTGCTGGCACAAGGATACAGCCAGCCCTATGTTTTCCCCATACATCTTAACACCTGTTGTAAAGCAATATCGAGTTCCTAGCCCAGTCCCTGACCGAATGAAACACAAAACTTAGCCTTGCCACCTGCCACGCACAACATTACTCTTCAGCTAAGGAGCCCACGGTGAGACAGCTCAGACCTTGTGGGCAGGGCTTACAGTGCCTCTTCTGATCACTGCCCCCAAATTTGTGCAGGTCAGGAGTCACCCTGAAGCTGACCCAGGGGCTCGCACAGACAGTGCAAAGAGTGGAGGTGCTGCCTGGCTTCCCACAACCCCCTTCAAGCACACAGAGCCAAGGACACAAGGGGAGAGGTAGAGCGAGTTCAGGAAGGCACTACCCTGTGGGCTGCGGGCGGAAGAGCTGAGGGTTTTTACAACACTGTCCCTCTTAGCCCAACACCTCCAGAGACTGAGCAACCCTGGGAGCTGCTCTGAATTCAAGAGCAACATTGCTTTTCCTCTTGAGGCCAGCTGAACAGCCCAAGCCCCTAGCATCAGCTCCAACCCCACCGTTAACTAGTCAGGGGAAAACTGAAGATACCTCTTTGCAAGTATGTGTCTGTGACTCCTCTGCAATTCGGGTGTTTCTGCCTTTCCTCTGCATAAGCACTCACAACCCCTTCCCTGAGCCCAGCCATCCCACTCCCCAGCCCCTTGACTAGAAGCTCCTTTGGGAATGTACCAAGCAGAGCTATACATTGAGGACACTGCATTGGTAAAATAAGACAAGGATCCCGTCTGCTCACAAGGTGTTAAGAGGGGACTTCAAAAACAGCTGCAAACATCCAAAGCATGATTTAGGCTGACCTTTTCACCAGAAGAAACCTCCTCTCCTCATACCCACACAGGACAGCAAATGTATTTTTCAGACATGCACCACATGCTCTAGATTTCTAGAAATGCAGATGGGGTCACACAAGCAGGCAGGCAAACATTCTGCTAAATCCTGGCTGAAAATATAATCTCTGGGTATAAGAAATAAAAGCACCCCTCAGCACACAGGGCCTACAGTACCTGCATTACCACTGCTACTAACAATTCTCCTACAGAGCCCTGAATACTGAAAACCCCCAAGCAGAACCCAAATGCCCATCAGGAACACTCATCATACTCATACCAGAGGACAATAGTTGGTAAACCACACCTAGCAAACTTACACACAGGGAAGAAGAGCTCCTCCACAGCCTCTCAGCCTGGGAACAAAAAACAGCCAGCCAGCCTCGCTGCTTACCCCCACCTAATATTTAAATTCAGGTGGGGCTTGATGGAGACAACAGAGGGGTAAGAGCTACAACCACATTAGTAGCCTGTGTTTGGGCTGGGATGATGAGGGTGCCCAGCTGCTTCAACTGTGATCATCTCAAACTGGAAACAGGTGAGAGCCGCTCCCCTCGCAGGGTCTCCATTTCTGAAACCAGTATTATGGTTTTAAAGCTACGCTCAGGAGCAACTTTCCCACTGATGACAAGCCCCTTCCACAAGAGTAAACCCGTAACACCAGTGAGGTTACACTGTGGAAGAGTTTGGCCTGTTAAGGTCCCTACCAGATATGTTTTTTAACAAACCGCACAGGAGCTTCTTCAGACTGAGCCACCAAACCGCAGCGTGCTTCAAACGCCTCGCGGGGGTGGACATGGATGCGGCTTACGTCAGAACAAGCCACAGCAGAGCTTTGCTGGGCCACTCTCTGCATGGAGACCTCATCGGCCATGGCTCGTGCTGGAGTGCCATCACCTTCAGCCCCACCAGAGTTACGTATTCCCGCATCATTTTAACCAAATGGCTTATGCCCGGGTTTCTCGAGATGCTAACTCCACCCTGAGGGTGCTTAAAACCAGACCCCAACCATGATGCCCAGTGACCCGCTCCACACTCATCCCTGCTGCGTCTAACGCGTCCGAAGCAACCTGGGGAGAGAAGGCAGGAGGGGTGACTCGGCTCCAGCAGATTTCACGCCGGACGCAGCACTGCATCGGATGCGCCGCTGTAGCGTGACGCCGGCAAGGTACCGTCAGCCCTGCCGCAGTGGGGCCTGTCAGCACAAACCCCGTGTCGGGTGCTCCGGCCGGTTCGACAGCAACGCAACTGCGTGCCCGGGCGCGGTCCAGCCCGCGGCCCAGC
>NW_010549951.1:7592-16218 GCF_000687285.1 Phaethon lepturus | reverse complement strand
GTCGCCCCTGGGAAAGCCAGTTTTTGGGTCCCCTCCGAGCCGGCACAGGGGAGGTGGGGGTGCAAGGCCCGGGAGTCTGCAATAAAGAAGATCTGTGTGGCTGGCGAGTGCGAGGTCTCCTGGGAACGGCCCCTGTACTGGGCTCCAGATGCTGTGGAGTGATTGCTTATATGAAGGCGGGGAAGGCCTCTTCACTGTTTCTCATTTCCTCCTTTTTCGCTTCCCCCCCCCGATTTCCTGGTTTTGTTCAGAAGCACAAGAGAGTCATTCATCATTTTTCTTCCAGCACAAGGAACGCTCTCACCTCCCCCTCACCCTAAATCCCTCCCCACCAGGAAAGGGCACGCGTTCGCCAGCCAAAAAGGCTCGCAGCGGGGAAGGCAAAGCTCCCCGGCTCCCGCAAGCGGCTCCGGCACAAAGGGCCACATTCTCAGCTGGGTTCAGTGGGCGCCAGCCCCCAAGGAGTGAAGGCCAAAACTCAACGACGGCAGAAACGCTAAGTCAGAAAACGGATATCAGCGGCGGAGGAAAGCAATTTGCACCGGGTTGAATTACGGGCGATGCAAAGCAGAGAGGAATTTGCATGCTGAGGAGACAGACAGCGCCTCAGGTAACCGGGAGAAAAGAGCTAAGGGATGAAGGCCCGCTTCCTCCTCAGCCCACGTGCCCCGATGGTCACTCAACCCACTGAAACCTGGGAGAACTGTCCTTGCGGAGTTGCCCCCCCCCAGAAACTGGATGGGCACCAGTCCCAGTGCAGTCCAGGCGCTGGATTTGCACTGCTCTACGTGACAGCAAGCCACCAGCCCCAGCGTCGGGATGGGCTTCCGGGAAAGCCCCATTCAGCTTGCAGGAGGAGGGAAAAGGGGTGGCTACAGATGCAGACATTCAACTCACCCAGAGGATTGATGACACCCCCAGGAAAACCTCATTGTAGGGCTTTGCGCCAACACCTCCAAGGGCCACTTGAGTTCACAGTCACACTCCGCTCTCCATAAACTCTTGATGGCCTTCTCCTTGCCCCATCTTGGAGGCAGAGAGACAGGACTAAAACATCTCAGTACAGCTGTAACAGAGAAGGTCCCTCCAAATTCCCTTGAGAAAGAGAGCGAGTAGGAAAGCTCCAAAGTAGTTCAAATTCTTGCACACGTTTTTATAAAGCAACTGTGCATTTGCATGAAAACCAGGACTGTGCAAACACCTTGGCCCTGTTTGGGGCCTTTTGGTTTGTCTGATGACCTGGAAAAATGGAAACAAAAGTGGACATATAGAAAATGTTCCAGGTTTTGGTTTTGTTTGGGTTTAATCACAGCAGTAACAGCAACCAAGTCAAAAAGGTCTGCTTATGGTCAAATCCAAGGCTTCCTTTTGGTGCTTTTAGAAAGAAAAGAAATAGAAGACTGTGGTCAGTACTGGGGCCAGCGCAGTGGAGCGGAGCCTGCGTACCAGCAGCTCCACAAAGGAGGTACATTTATAGCACATTTTCAGCAAAACTGGAAGAGCAATGAAGACACAAGCCACCAAGAGCCTGGACATTTGGGACTAAACTCTTCCACACCCACTGAGCCAGAGATCCTGGGGCTCCTGAAGCTGCTGCTCAGGAGGCTCACCAAGCCAAGTGGGATCGCTGCACTCCTCCAGTCTCTCCCCCAAACGCCACCAGCTGCTTAGGTGAACTGGAATGACATTGTTTGGAAAGACGCAAGTGTTCCAGTGCGGGAGCCCAGCTAGCCCGTGTTCACGTCTCGGCCAAAGGAAGAGTTTGAGGGCACTTTTCACACATCTTGGGTCACTGGGTAAACTGGTGGCATGCTCTTCAGGGCCACTTTTGAGAGTCTGGCTGTTCATTCCCTTTGCTTTCTTTAAAATGCTCAAATGGGAAACTTTTTTCACTGTTGGTGTCCCTCAACATACTTGCAAGATTGTTTTGAGGTTCCTTTGTGCTCCCAAGAAGAAATGCCAACATTTCAAAGTTACCTGATTAAAACCTTAGATTTTGCTCTTTTTTTTGTTTTGTCTTTTAGTAGTTTGTCAGCCAAACCAAAATGATCAGCCCCAAGCAGGAACGAACATGTGGACTCCATGGTACTCCAAACCCAGAGCATGTCGCCTCCACAGCTCCCAGCCGTGCTGACGCAGAGCTCTGCGCCTGACCCTCCCACCCCGGCAGGGCAGCCCCTGACGGCTCCTCTCTGAGCAACAGCAGGTTTCAGCAGGTCTTCACCAAGCTAGACAGGTCAAAATGAGCCTGCTAGCACCCAGCTGAAAATATGCAAAGTAAATCTGAAAGCAAGCAGCATGGGGAGTGAAGGTGGGGCTGGCAGAAACACAGCAAGAGAAAACAAGAGGAGGAGAGTGCAGCACTTTACATCAGGCAAAAAAATAAACCTGCTGACCAAAAAAACACAATGGGAAAAATGTACAGGGCTCTAGGGAGAAGCACAGCAGCAAAGGAAGAAGGCAAAAGGGGCTGGGATGAACACCCTGGCCTGAATACACATGGTCAGCAAGAGTATAACGGTACATATTTTCTTCTCAACACCCAGGAGATCCCAGAGAGCCCCCAAAAGCCTTTTGCAAATCAGGACCAAGCTCTTGACTTCACCAGTGTGCAGCAGCTGCTGGTTCATTCCTTACCCATCGGGATCTCATCCCACAAAAGTCCAGGTTTCTGCTATTGGAAAGAGTATGAAAATAAACTCAAAAAAATCCCAGGGGATTTTGCATTGGAGCCTTTTTGGTGTTTTCCTCACCCTGGCATCTTCAAACTAGGCAACATGCAGCACCATCGTGGTTTCTGTAGGGTTCATCACTGGAGCACCTAGCAGGCTGTTCAGCCTAAGAAACTTGCCCTCCTGAGATACGCTCCCATCACTGGGCCTTCCAGGACCAAAACAGAAGTATTCCCAAGAAAAACACACCCAGCAGCACCTGCCTCAGCTTCCTTGACTTCCAGATGGGGCTTTCACAGTGCAGCAGAGGCAAAACGCAGGTGCCCATGGCCAGCCTGTGCCTGGGGGCAGCAGAACCACAGTCGGGGAGGGATGAGATTAATGACACCAACACGATACCCAACAGCCAGATGCCAGCCCCCACCCCACACAGGCAGCACAGGGAGGGAAATGAGCGACTCAAAACCCAGGCACGCTCCCAAATGAGGCCAGTCTTACCCTATTCCAGCTACGAACCTGCATCTTGGCCTTCGCTAAGGGCCAGGAAAAGTCCTGCGCATTTTCTTTACAAAGGAACACAACAGTGAAAAGCCCCCAGCAGGAGAGTTTTCCTTTCAGCCTGACCTGGACCATCCTGTGTATCCGCCGCGAGGGCATGGCTGCCGGGAGCCAGCTCGCCCGCTTGGGGAGGAGAAAAGGGGGAGTTAGTTTTCGCAGCCAAAAGAAAATAGGGAGTTCTTTTTAGATGGCAGGAATGTAACCGTGACATTTAGTCACTTGCTATTTCTGCTTCCCAGGTATGCCTCTCTACAGGAAAGCCCTGGACAGAAGTCGCTCCAGGCAACATTGCAACATGCGTTTGCCCAAACTTTGGTGCCTTTAGGCTCCGAGGTCCCCACGCCAGCTCCTTGGGGAGCTGCAGGGTTTTCAGGGAGGTTGTGCCTTGGCTGCCTTAAAACAGATGCATGTGTCTCGCTGGAAAAAGAGCAAACCTGCAGCCCTGGCCTAAGGCCGCTCAGGGTCTGACTCACCAACTGCCAACAGCAAAGCCCCGCTCTCCCCACGGCATGCAAGCCAGGACACGACGGCAGCACTGCACTGCATCAGCGGCCGCGCCGTGCCAGGGCGAGTTCGGAGCGGAGAGGAACCAACGCTGCTTCTCCAGCTCTGAAATGCAGCTGTTCATCACCACCACGACGGGGAAATTACATTTGCTCCACGTTGAGCTGCGGTGGTGAGTGACCCCACCTCATGGCATTGCTCCTGCAATGCAGCTAGCAGCCCCAGCTGGGCTCCTCAGCTCCATCACTGGGACAGTATTCGATCTGCCACGCCGCAGTCCCTGCCAGGCTGTGGCTCCGTGCCCGCCAGGCACCGTGCACGCTTCCACGGTTGAAGAGAGAAGAGAGCAACCCGAGTCAGGGTTACTGCAGTACAGGCCAGACTGCACACCTTGCACAACAAGCCCCGGGCACCGGCGTCGGGCAGGCAGCTCGGCTGGGGTCATGCTACTGACACCGCTCAGCCCGCGATTTCAGGGATTTCCAAAGCGCAGCCCAGTCTGCCGGCTGCTCACAGAGGTACCTTCATCGTGTTACTGCGCTAACTGCAGTCTTGTACTGCAGATGCTTTCTGCCACAGAGCCTGAAGTCCCACACATTCACAGCCCTTTCTTGGACAAAATTTTGGGAACTTCCCCTGTTAAAAATTTTCATAAATTTGATAGGAGTCCACTGCTTCAAGAGAAGAGTTGCAGAAGCTTACTCTGCGGGGGTTTCTCAGGACGTAATTTAGATGGCAGTGGGCAGCCCACGGTGGGTTGTAAACACTCCCACAGGAGAGTTCACACATTTAACACTGAGCTCGACGTCAGCCTTGAACACAGGTAATGACAATGGGAGAGAAGCAAGATGTGTAATTTAACTGCCACAACTGCAGCCTCATCAGAGGATGCCATGGAAGGGATATGCATACAGTTGACTATCCCCGCATAGGCAGGGAAAAGAGAAGAACTAGGGGGAGAAAAAAAAAAACCCACAAACACAAACTCACTTAAATATTTATAGGGGACTGCTGCATTTCAATTGCAAGGAGTTTTTTAGGTCAGTTGGGACATTTCAGTTCTGCTAGGGCAGATCAGTTCCAGGGGACAGGACACTGCTGACAACCACAACCCAGAGGCTGAACTCTCCTAGCACGTAACTCAGGGAATAAACAGACCTGGGTAGGGTTGTGCTTCCACTAGGCACAGCCCAAGTGATGGAACCTCCCTTCTTGCCACAGCTGTTGCTCCCGGATGCACGAGATGGCAGGAGATGGGAACAGGTAGCAAACTGTATTTGTAAGACCAACCCCAAATTGGTCTTGTACGTGGAGATCTACCTATCCCGAAGCCTCAAAACACCGCAGCGATGTACACAGACAAGGGTTTGCTTGCGTCCCCCAGCGCTTGAGTCCCCACTGCTAGAAGTCAGGAGGGCAGCTCACACAACAAAGAAGGTACCTCTGTGAACAGCTGGCAGGCCAGGCTGGGCTTTGGAAACCCCTGGAACCACAGGCTGAGCGGTGTCAGCAGCATGATGGGTTTCCATAGCACTGTTCCCACCTCGCAAGGCTCACTCCATAATTTTTCATAAATTCCCAATTTGTGCACTGCTGTCTACCACCTAAGGCAAGATTATGGGCTTGATGGACCTTTGACCAGGTTGGTCTGCTGCCCAACAGTCATATCTGTACTGCTCAAGCACTTTCAGTATTGTCTGAATTTGCAAAGGTAGGTTTCAGCACGTGCAGGACCAGCCTAATGGCTAGGGGTTAAGGTAACAAATCCTTGAAACCAGCCTGATAAAAAGAATAAACAGAAAAATGGAGGAAAGCAATAACTGAAATCAATCACAGACATTACTAGAAAGACAGAAGCTTTCCAACTGTCTGAGATTAGAAGAATCTATGTCTGCATTATCATTTTTTACTCTTTTTTTACCAGGCACATTTTGTTAATGTTGAAAATTTTGTCAGTTCAGTTGGTCTTAGTCCCTGTAGGATGATGGTCACAGTTCCCAAGAGAGCTGAGCACCACCTAAACCATACTTTGTGCAATGGGACTTGCAGGAACTTTACTACCTCCCTGGTCAGCTTTGCCATGTTGAACTCACTTCACCCAAAACAAGGGGTAAAAAAGCCAACAAGTCAAGCCCTGGTTCACAAAGGTGGGGTTGAGCAGAAAGGAAAGGTTAGTCTCAAAAGGAGAACCCCCTGCCCAAACACAAGTATCTGAAACAGTATTCGTAAAGCAAACACTGGAATGACTGGCAAGCAGTGTGTATTTTGCACACCTGCCCCTTACCAGCAGGCAAATCTCCAGACAACATCAGTGCCTCTAAAAAGAGATTAAAATAAAAGCACACTGAGTCCATGAACAACTTTGTTTAAAAACCACGTGAGAGGTGATAAGTTTCTACAGGCTGACTCCCCACAAACATAAGCAAAGGAAAGTTATCAGCTCTGGGCTCCTGAAATATTTACTCAATCTAACGTTATCCTGACTAGTCTTGAGCAGACCTTTCCAAAGTCATTTTTATGGCATACCCTTGACCAAAACTCAAACGCAGAGCACCCTTTCCCAAGGGTATTTCCAAGCACTTTACTGCCATAGAGGCAAACACTGTCCTTGCAAGGTAGGAACAGCACTATGGAAACCCATCCTCTGGGGAGAGGAGGCTGAAGGTGTGCAGCCTCCACTGTGCAACATCCAAGGGTCAGATCTGAACACTGCACCAAACTGAAACTGTGGGAGTAATTAAGACACCTAGATGAATGTCTTAAGCTGAGCAGGGGCCAAGAGGCTGAGAGAAGACACCCTTGTGGAGCAGACTGAGGTGGTTTAGTGGCTGCAATTGATACAAAACCTGGGTTTAGATCTCATATGGCCAAAAGCCACAGCTTGGGAAGCACGTCTGGTGGAGGATGTCAGTATATCTGTGTGTTTCCTCACAAAGGCTTGGGATTCCAGTTCTTATTTTTAGTACTATTTTCATTTCTTCATGTAATGAGTTCAGTGTTTCAGGCAGCCCTGGAGGAGCAGGAAGGACATGTCCTGTAATAAAACTAATTAATTCATGTGGAATTTCTAGCCATTATTGTGAAAGTGGCCAAATTCCTCACTCTTGAAAAGCTGCCAAAATGGCCATTAATCTGGCTGTGGTCATGAGCAGGATTCCTGTGGCCTCCTGCAACACCCGACCGGCCCCTGGGACGGAGACTGCAGAAACCAAAGTGGATGTTGTTATTTCCTCACACCAACTCCCACAGCCCGAGTTTTACTAAACAAGACGGTTGCCTCAGAGGGCTCCATGCCAAATTCTTCCCAGTGCCCCCAGACCAAGCATGCCCCAGTCATGTGTGCAGAGGTCTAGACCTCCAAAATCAGCCCGAATCAGGCATTTCAGAATTACTCAAAGCTCTGCACACCAACTGTTTTCACCCGCCCAGCCTTGGCGATGCTCTCAGTGACAGGTGCCCTGAAGGGAGCAGGGTACCAAATTTGTACTGGAGACATCAGAAGTTGTATTCCCACCACCCAGCTGGGCATGCTAGGAGGCTGAGCTTTTCAGGTCCCATCTGCAGGCAGTGGGGAGCTGGGCTCCTCCACAGAGAAATTCCAGGCAAGAATCTCATCGACCGAAATCCCTCAATAATGCAAAAGAATTAATGGAATCTGTGTCTCTGCCTGCAAGCTGGGGGTGACAAGGTCTGCGGGGCCTGGCAGGGAAAAAAAGCATGGAATAAACTTATTTTAGTCACTAAAATCAACAACAACAAAATTACTCAGAATTCCCACAGGGAGCCAACCTATTGTGTAAGAAAGCACCATTTTGCCATAGTCTCTTTTTTCTCCTCCAGTTCTGGACTGCTCTTTAAATTCAGTGATGGATTAGAAGGTTACCCTCAAAATAATACCTCTAGTGTTGTGCCACCATCCAGTCCCAGGAAGGACCATATTCCCTGAACACCATTAGAAATCCAGACTTTCTGCCCCAAATGTCCTGGGTAATGGACTATCTGTAACAACCTGGATTTCTAACAGTCTGAACAAAATCCTCCAAAAACCACCTCTGCACAAGCCACCGAGGCAGCACTGTTCACCATGGCCAAAGGAGAAGGTCCCCTGCCATGGCAACCCATTGCTTTAGGCCTCCTCATTCCAGTTTCCATAATGGCAGATGATTTATCTGTCCATTCACACCACAGTCAAATCAAGATGGTGCTGCAGTGATTTCCTTGCCATTACATTGATCTGGTTCATATGATGTTCAGAAGAACAGAAAGTGCCCTCTACACATCAGGAATCATATCAAACTCACAGCCCATGGTGAGTGGTGGGTACTGTGATAGAAAAAGAACAGCTGTCGGAGCTCAGTAGTGCAGATATGGAGAAGGATCCACCACAGGGATGTTGTCCTTGACCAGTTGGACCAAGAGATGCCTTGCCAGAGCCTGGGATGGAACCTGGAGCAGTTCTTCCAACCTTCATAAAGCAGTGGTAAGACTCGTTATAGTGTTATCACTCAGCATTTCCCTCACGCTGGTTCAGCTGCAAACCTAGATGAGCAAACCAGCTACCATGTGGAGAGTGGACTGCAGCACCTCTGACAAGTGTCCCCAAGAAGCAAGACAATTGACCAAAGTAACTGGCATTTGTCTTTAGCACAGGCACTGCAGGTTGAGTAAGGGGGACCAGGAAGAACAGTGAGTAAGGGGGACCAGGAAGAACAGAAACCAGCCACAGAAAGCTCTGGGGCTGCTGGGTTAGCCTCACTGCAAACAGAAACACCATGATCACCAACCACCCCAACCCTACAACCCCCACACCAAATTCTCATGGTAGCCAGGACCCAGAGGACACAAACCAGGCACCTCAGGAAGCCCCCAACCCAGCCCCCAACCCCCAACCC
>NW_010549951.1:0-7311 GCF_000687285.1 Phaethon lepturus | reverse complement strand
GAAAGCAACGGGAGACGAGCGTTTCCACATGGGCTGCGTGGGAGGGCTGCCATCGCGCCAGTCGCAAACCCTGCATCTCCCCCCGGCTCAGCTCACAGCCGAACGGTGCGCCGAGCATCGCAGACAAAACCTCCTGGGTTCAAACAGAAAATGACCCCCAAACAACTTTCCAGATGCAAAAAAAGGTCAGATTCTGGCCAGTTTCACTGCTTCTGCTCTTCTGCCTTCACTGGGGACGCTCAGGATCTGTTCTGCTCCCCTCAAGAGCAAAATTTGGGACTCCTAAAATACAGGGCATTCCCTACCCTACAGACAGGCCAGACTGCGGGGGACACTCAACTGATCTTTGGAGGTACCAAAAATGTCTTGGAGGACACCCAAAACCACAGAAATGCCTTCAACAACTCACTGCACACCGCAGTCCCCCCAGACTGAACAGCAAGCATTCCTGGGACATGGACATCAGGTGCCCACCCCTTTCTAGTTTTAAAACAGCAAGAGGGAAACGTGAGAAGGTTATCAGCAACCTCCTCACCTAGCCATGAGAAGTCCATTAGCATGGATTGGATCTTCTACAACTAGCCAGAAGAGCCGAGAACAGACTGCCCTGTGTGGAGTCTGAAAAGCAAGACCTTACCAGGAAATATTCCTGTGGTCTTGAGCAGAAATATGGGGCAAGGATTCATGAATTTTCCCAACATTATAGGACCACAGGACTCTCCCACAAGCAATGCCATGCAAGTGACTGCAACAGCATGTCAGTGTTGTAGGTATCCTGCATCACCTGGCTACAAGTACAAGCTGTGAGGAGGCACAAAAGCTCCTCTCTAAGGTCACCTCCAGCCAGTAAGGTGTTGGAGATGTTATTAATTTCAAGAGCAGAGTATTAGAAATCCCCTCATCCCACCTGGGCTGTTTTATCTGCAGAAAATTGTAAGGAAAAGCAGGGATTTCAACATGGTCCAATTCCCACCAGTGCTTTGTGTCATTCTCAATTACAGTCCAGAATGAAATACCAAGAAATCATTCCTCGTGGCCGGCAGAATTAATGGGATCTTTGACTACAGAGAGCACCAGGCAGTGAACTTGTTCCCTTACCAGCCAAGAGGCACAGTGCAGCTTTTCTTCAGAATAAAAGCTGCAATGTCAAAGGATAGTTTAAGGCTTATAAAAGTGACCTGATGTTTCCCAGTATCCCAGTCTGTAAGAAAGACACGTGATTACTGACCCTTTCCTTTCTAAAACAATTTTTTTTTCTGCCATAAATTGATGCAGCAAGAGGCTTTATCTCCCCACTGGTACCTAGCTAAATACGTGTGGTGCAAAACACCGAACAGAAGAGAATCAATAATGCAGTTAAAACAAGCTGTCAAATGCTGGGCTGCAGCAAAGCTCTAACAACTGCGCACTGTCCCCTTTCTCAGGAGTTTTGCCCAGGATAACCACCACATCACGTTCACTTGTAATTAGATGTCAACTCGCATGTTTAATGAGGTCACACTTGGACAGTTCTTGAACAAGAAACACTTCCTAGCTTGCTGGCAGTGACTGCTGAAGGTGGGCAAGGATGTTTCAGACAGAGACTTGGTCTGCTGAAGGTAGTTTGTCTTTGTGGAAATAAGACTGGATTTGCAATCTGCTAAACTGGCAGAAAACTCATCCTTCAAAAAAAGTGAAGATTTGGTTGGATTAACTCCCCATCATGGCTCACCCAAGGTCCAGACAAGGACCGAGACCTGCATGATGGACCATGAGGATGCGCACAAGGACAGGGAGGGAGTGGGGCATGACTGCCACAAGATCAGCTCAGCAGGGATGAAAGGCAGCCAAGAATAATCTGCACATGTTAGGACCCTCAGCAAGGGTTTTTCCTTCTCTCCTGAGTCCACACCAGGAGGATGCACCATGGTTAGCCTCCAAATCCCATAGCACACTCGGCACCCATGAAGCAGCGTGTTGTTGCATCACATGCAGCAAAGGGACACGTAACACAGCTCCCTCAGGCAGACTCGGGGCACTAATGCAGCTTTCTGCACAAGGCTAATGCCATCTGGTAAAGCCTCGCTCTTCCACTGAGGTCAAACCTGCCTCTTCTAGCAGATGCAAACAGTCAGCAAGAACTTGCTGGAAAGCCAAGCCCAATGTGTTCAGTATGTGCTGCTAAAGAACACCCTCAAGAGTGGTCACACATGCACTGATTTAGGCAGCAGCTCCCCAGGGAAGAGCCAGGGATGAAGATGGGTGCAAGTGATAGCGGAAGCGCATGCAGTGACAACAGGTTTGCATCCCTCTGATACGGAAGGGGTCTGCTAAGCAGACACTGGATCAAAGTTACGTATTTCACCCTGATTCAAGGAAAGAAGCCAGGAATTCTTACGCCTGGAAACTCACCACACCACCAAGCTCAGCCCTCCTCCTGAGGGCTTTATGAAATTCTTTAAAAGCATCTTTACATTTACATCTTTACATACATCTTTACATACACAGAAATGCTTTAAAAGCATCTTTACATTTTACCTTGTCCTTCCTCTTACTCTCTCTGCCTAAAGCAAAAGACCTTTCTTGAAGGAGTCAGAGCCCCAGCAGGGAAGGCAGCTGTGACCATGCTCGGAAAGCTGGAATTGTCCAATCCAAGTAGAGATGCAAAAAATCCACGAGGAAAACTGCTGTTCCTCCCAGGCCCCTAGCACTGAACACGCGACCAGGAAAAACAGGCACAGGAGTACTGCTGGCCACTGGGATGAAACCCTGTCTTCACAAATCCAGTTGCATTTGTGGGTAACTGCAACAGCCACTCATCGGGCAGATAAACTAGCCCCAGCTAATACTGCAGCCAGGTCTAGTAGACAGCCATACACAAGCATACCTCTCACACTCCAGTTTTCACTGTTTTGCCTCCTGAATTGTTTATCTCGGCTCAATTCCTGGATGTGGATAAAACAAACGATACGGACTTTCTCACAGACGAGGCTTCTTGCTGTTCCCTTGACAAATACCATGCTCAGTGAGTATGAGCCTGCAACCCAGAGGAAAGGAAACAACTGCAAAGGGCAAGAAGGAAATGGATCATTTGCCAAGGGACAGCATGAAAACACATTTCTCATTTGGGCCAGAGCCTTGAAATCTTCCCAGGCTTCCCCTTCCCTCCAAACCACCATTTTCACACCACCATCACTCCCCCTACAGCAAACTCAAGTGGGACTGGGGCAGGCAGTAGCATTATTTTCAACAAGCTGTTCCACAAGGTGTTATTGTCTCAATACTTCAAGACGACAGCCAGCCCAGGGCCTGACCAGGTTAGCTCTTGACTAGACACAGCTGCCATGAAGGAGCTTGGAGACCTGTTTCACATACTGGCAAAGCCCCAGAGGCAGCGAGGACAGATGAGCTCTGTGGGTTTTTTTCATTCACGTATCATCCTCAGAACTGTTATTAATTGCATTTCACTTTTAATAATTTGTTCCATGGCAAGGAGCTCTGCAGACATTTGGCTTAGCCTGGACTGAGCTGCTGTAGTCGCTCTGGACATATTAACACACTCCTGTGGATTTGGTTCTTGCGGCTGGCTTCTCTGGTGTCTAGTAATGTCCAAGCTTGCATAAGACAGGCTGAACGTCTGGTTGCAGCACTCGTAACTAACCTCCCTCTTGCTCATGTGCTTCTGCCTCAATAGGCATCTAACATGGGACAAGGGGGACACTCATAGCCTGGCTCTCCTCTACTCCTCACCCACTTTTTAGCAACACGGTGCCTTCAGGACCTCCACTGCTGTGCTAGATCTGGCCAACTTGATAGACACATACACATGCAGATCATGATGGATGCTTCATTTCCTTCTAAAAGCAGGAGAAAAGCAGAAGTCTTCCTGGCAATTCAGTTGACATGAAAAATGCACTCATAGCATTACTGGCATGGTTTTCAAGTTGCTGTTAAAATTCCACTTCTATTATGCTACCTCCAACCTCAGAGTCTTCTGTGTTTTGGAGCAATAGATTAAACTGTCTTTTAGCAGCTGCCTGCCAAGGGGAAATGGAGGTTTTGACATTTGACCCATAAGGAAGGATGTGTGGCATTTGGGGCTACCCAAATAAGGATTTTAGTTGGATGCTAAAGCAAGCTACGTTTTTAACAGTTAACTATTTTGACGCTGGTTTTGTATCATAGGAGTTCAAAGTGGAGTCCCGGAGCAGGTGAATGAGGCAACCCCAGCCCTGCAAGTTTGAGTTTGCCTGGGGCCACATTCTTTGCACAGCTCTCTTTCCACTGGGAAAGGTTCCTTTTTGCATGGACTAAAGAAAACACATTTGTTTTACTAAAGAAGTGAGATTCCAAAGCAGGACTCAATAGCCAGCAGTGGGTTCTGAGGCAGATATCCCAACAACAAAATAAAACAATACTACAAATATCCCAACAACAAAATAAAACAACACTACAAACCCAACTGAACTGCACTGGCAAAGGGAAGAAAAATTCCCTTAACTGGTCAGCTTTGAGCAGTGTGTCAAGAACAATTTTTCAGAGTGCAACAAGTTTTACTCCTAGGACCTTGTCTCCATCAGGAGAAAATAGATGTTCTTCAGCTATTCTCAGAACTCGGGCAAGACAATGTGGGACATTTGCTGACATTGCTAAGATCTGCCCTGCTCCATCTCCCAGCACAAGTTCCCACTTTGGAGCAGCACTGGCACCCTGCTGCACCTTGAGCCAGTTCAGTTCATTGATCTGACAGAAAAACATTGACTGGTTTCCTGGGGCTGGCTTCCTGCTCCTGATCCAGCCTTACTCTGACACAAGGTGAGAGCTAAACCCAGCAGAAGGAAGGGAGAGGGACACTGCAGCTGAGAGCTGGACAAGAACACACAAGCCCCTGATTCCAGTCTGTGATGGTCAAAGCAGAAGGCAGCATCCCTACCCTCCAGCTGAGATTGGAGAGGTTGAGAGATGCCAATGCCACCTGAAACACCTCTCAAAACACATTGTGTCTCCAGGACCTATTCGGTCCTGGGCCACTGTAGACCTGCTTGGAGAGAAGATGGCTATTGGAGACCGGGGTATTATCTGCTAGGACACAGGCTGCTAACATGACATACAGACAGTCCTCTGCTCCCAGTGTCCTGGCGGACCTCAGGCACGTCATTTAGTCCATCTGCAAAACAGCATGCCGATCTCGCTGAGGTGCTGAAAGAACAAACACACTCGAGACTGGCACGAACTCTCAGCGAGTTTTGCACGCACAGTAACAACCCTCTGTCCCCAGTTCAGGTGGTTCCAGTCAGTAGTACGTACAGTTTGTTACACGATGACCTGAAATAAACTGTAAAATGGTGTGGTCCAGTGTCATCAAAACTATTTCAGAAGCCCTGATCCCTGGAGGTGCTGAGCCTCCATCTCGCTCCCACCATCGGTGGTAGTTCATGCACTCGCCTCCCTGGAGGGGGGGTAGTTGTTCTCAGCCTGATTTCCACAGACCGCTGCTATTTTGTTCCAACATTCCCAACATCTTCAAAATACCCAAAGCCTCTTGTGCAATGAGCAACATCCCCTGCTTCCTAGCTACATGGTGGTTTATGTTACTTTCCGCCTACAACCATTTCAGGATTGGCTTTACAGACCTAAGTGGAAGACTAAACAATGCTGGAGCCACAGCAGGAGAATTTGCAGTTTTATTCCTTGTTTCATTTGGGCAATCCTGCCTCTCATCAGGGACAAAAAAACTTGCCAACCTCTTAATTTAGGAATAGCACGAGCTCTGCATTCCAGTCCCGAATGAACCAAAGGAGCCTTTTCAAGCTGGAAAGGGGAAAAAGGGCAAATACCTTTAAGCACATTTTAAAAAAAAGCCTCAACACCTGCCTTTTGCAGGCAAAGACCTGCTCTCGGGGGCACTCTTGAAACTAGCTTGACATCAGCATTTGAAAGGGAATTCCAATCCCTGCTTTTCGGGTGCCAGACTGCTTTCCCTGTCACTGCTTTAAAGGAAAAGCAAACTCTCCCTCGTATATGTTTTGCCGGCATGCTGCAGAGGGAAGCGACGATGTGAGTCTGAACGGAAGAGCATCAAGTGAAGCTGGCAGATTCGGGTCTTGTTTTTGTTGTGGGTTTGGGTTTTGGTTTGGTTTGTTGTTTTGTTTTGTTGGTTTTTTTTTTTTTTGCAAATGGCTACAACAACCTGTTAAAGGGTTTGTAATCTGAAGAGAGCAAACCCTTTTCTGGATGTCCAAGCTTCTTTGCCAAGACATGCTCGACTGTGAATATTCCAGCTGCATGTTTCACAGCACAATGGTTAAGGATGTGCCAGTATTTTTTTTTATTCATCCTCTATATACATTACAGAGCACCACATACATTAAAGTGTTCTTAAACTGTGCTATATATGTGTGTGTGTGTATTACACACAGAGATAGTCAAATAAATCACATCCATTGTCAAGAAATAAGGATAATAAAATCAAGCAAGTGAGGTAACATAATTCTGAAATAAAGTCCATAAAATAAAAAAAAAAAAAAAACAGCATTAACTCAGCAAATCACCTCTCAGCCCATCACTGCAATGCTCTCCGTGCCTCCCCGGATAATAAAAGCAAGCAAGTGAGGTAACATAATTCTGAAATAAAGTCCATAAAAAAAAAAAAAAACAGCATTAACTCAGCAAATCACCTCTCAGCCCATCACTGCAATGCTCTCCGTGCCTCCCCTCCCCAGCTTCTTGTAAAAGCATAAGCCTGGAAGTCAGCGCCAGATTCCTTAAATCAAAATGCCCTTGGCTTCTTCTGGAGAGTGTAAAATTCACTCCCTTGACACTCATATTCTGTAGACAAGCAAGATTTCACATCAACGTGTTCTCCAGATTCCGGGCTCTCTACAGCCCTTCGCAGCTTGGCAAAGCGGGGCGGGGGGGGATGGGGACAGGAGTGGGGACCGCAAGCAGTCACAAAACTTGAGAAACCAGAGAGGGTAACCGAAGGAGCAGGCTAGAGACTGTCCGCTGTGGAAACAGCCACCTCGGCAGCCCCCCCCCCCCCCCCCCCCCCCCCGCCCCCGCCTCTCCCCCGGGACCGGAGCCGGTGCGCAGGTACCCGGCTGCGCTCCCATCCTCCCGGGCAACGACGCTGAGGGGTCCAGTCGGGTCAGAAAGCTTTTAAATAAAGCCTCAACAAGAGAGAAGGGAGGGAATTCAAAGTCCTACTGCTGAACTAGTTATGCAAAAGGGGTCAGAGCCCCAGGAGAGCAAAGGAGAGCAAATCCAGTAAGGAGGCAGAAGTCAAGGAGGGGCGATTTAAAAGGAGAAAGTGTTGGTTTCTACTCCCAGACC
>NW_010549950.1:0-215 GCF_000687285.1 Phaethon lepturus | reverse complement strand
TCCGGGTTTTGTAGACCCTTCCCAGCACCAGAAAAAACATACAGATGGTATGTGCATACATATACACAGTGTGCGGCAGAGTGTCTGCAGATGATACTGCACGTTTTGCAAGCCTTCTAGCTATCTCAGATGGACATGTGGCAGACCAGTGCGAAAAACAGAAAACGCTGACATCCCATTACATCTCTTGCAGTAGAGAACCAAAGAGGAAGAAC
>NW_010549949.1:6634-56058 GCF_000687285.1 Phaethon lepturus | reverse complement strand
TGGGGGATGAAGGGATTGAGAGCAGTCCTGCGGAGAAGGACTTGGTACCGGTGGATGAAAATCTGGACATGAACCAGCCATGTGTGCTCGCAGCCAAGAAGGCCAACCATATCCTAGGCTGCATCCAAAGCAGCGTGGCCAGCAGGTCGAGGGAGGAGATTCTGCCCCTCTACTCCGCTCTGGTGAGACCCCACCTGGAGTCCTGCATCCAGCTCTGGAGCCCTCAGCACAGGAAAGGCATGGACCTATTGGAGCGGGTCCAGAGGAGGGCCACCAAAATGATCAGAGGGCTGGAACAGCTCTCCTGTGAAGAAAGGCTGAGAGAGTTGGGGTTGTTCAGCCTGGAGAAGAGAAGGCTCTGGGGAGACCTTACTGCAGCCTTCCAGTACCTAAAGTAGGGGGCTTACAAGAAAGATGGGGACAGACTTTTTAGCAGGGCCTGTTGCCATAGGACAAGGGGTGATGTTTTTAACTAAAAGAGGGCAGATTTCGACTAGATCTGAGGAAGAAATTTTTCACCATGAAGGTGGTGAAACTCTGGCCCAGGTTGCCCAGAGAGGTGGTAGATGCCCCATCCCTGGCAACATTGCAGGTCAGGTTGGACGGGGCTCTGAGCAACCTGATCTAGTTGCAGATGTCCCTGCTCACTGCAGGGAGGTTGGACTAGATGGCCTTTAAAGGTCCCTTCCAACCCAAGAGTCTATGATTCTATGATATTTTTCCTTTGGTCACATAAAGCAAAGAAAGGTTTCCTCTTTCTTCTCCCTCACCATTTTCTTGCTTTTTCTCCAGTTTTTGTGCAAAAGATGTCATTTTAATAGCCAAAAGCTTACAATATTGGTATAATGGAAAAAGAAAAAATAAAAAGGAAGTTAATCATGTTATCTATCTCATTTCCTTTTCCAGGATAGAGGTAAGATAAACAAACAAACAAACAACAATAAAAAAAGAAGTTTCAGAAAAACATGTTTCTCCGAGCAATGTTTTGAAAATACTGAAAAAGAGTCTGCTTAAAATACAAAAATAATTGAATCACTTTGACTTGATTTTTAGTACTGAACTTAGAGTAATTTTGATTTGTGCATGTTTGTTTGTTTGGCAGAGGTATGCAAGGGGAAGATGGGGCTCCTATAAAAATTAGCCAAACTTACTTTTTAACGTAGAATTATTCAAAAGCGGCTTGAACAGGCTGTTTCTATTAACCACTAAATGTGAGGTACATTGGTTTTGTGGTTGTTTGTTTTGGGGGTTTTTTTTGGCCAGTGAGGTCATGGTGGAGACACAAAGAAAAGACGAGATGGGCAGGAACAAATCCCTTTTGAAATCTGTAGTAATTGCAAGGACTTTTCTAAGCTACCAATCATCTTTCAGGGGAAAGAAAGGTCTTTTAATTTGTATTTTTAAAATGACCAGCATACGTAAAAATAAGAGCACACTTAACTCTTGAGTAACCAACAGCACTTACTGCTGCTATTATTAATATAATCATACTAATAGAATTAATATGCTTCTTTTTCCAGGAATCATTCTTTCTGAGTTCACTGTTACTCACAAATATATCCTTAGTTGTTAGAAGTTTTATTTTCATTCTTTGCTCTTCTTTTTGCTTCTTTCTTTTTTTTTTTTTTAGTTGAAAATCATCTATGTAGAAACAGACAATACCAGACTAGTTAAAGGAAACATTCACAGAGAAATCATTCCCTGCATAAAAAACAAAAAAAGATACAATACTTTCATGATTTTTTTTTTCCCCATGCTACATCTTTTTCTCCACCCTCCTTCCCAACCCTTCCTCTTTGAAAATAACACTTAGCATAACAAATAGAGAAAAGAGTATTTCTTATCTTAGTATTTTAAAAGCGTGGTAATATAGTACATTTAAGCAATCCCTTGGGGTTTTAGATCTTTTAAATTACCAAGTTTTTAATGCAAGGATTAGGGCATCTGAAGAGAACTATTCCATCTCCCTTCCCACCCTCATATCTCCCTGCCTGAAATGCACACACTCCATTTCAGCAGTGCTTCTCATGACACCTTCAGAACATTGATATCAGCATTCATAAATTCATTCATCAAAAGTCCTATGGTGTTCATGGCACTCGGCCGGCATCGAGCATAAAAGCACCAAACTAGCCCCACTGGTCCAACTGTACCCACACCTGCTGTACGTGGATTAGCTCATCTCAGCATCTTGCCAAAACATACCTTTAGGCCATTTCAGACACAGAACAAAACACAACTTTCTATGGCCACTGTGTAAACTACAAGACGCTTATCCAAAATGTAATAACATAAAATTAAGTCAGAAGCAAAGGATCAGGAAAGTATTATTCAAAAGCCGGGGGAAGGTTGCATTCATTCTTGGCATAGTTCCTCCCCCAGCCATGTCCTAGCTTGTACTTCATACCCGGTAAGCATTTTTCTCTTATTCGAAATACAATCTTCTTGCAGAAGTCAGTTCTTGATAGGTGTGGATGTTTATTTTACAATTTTACTTCGAGAGATGTGGAGAGGGCAATATAGTTGATGCTGTAAAGCATCTAATTCTGCATTCTGTTAAGAATTATATTTGAAATTTGTTTGATGTTTGATTAAAAATTTGTTTGATACGGTTGAATCAATGTAGGAATATTGTTCCTTGGAGGAATATGCTACCTTGGAGTTTCCCATTTTGTCCCCTTTTAGTTGCTGAGCCGCTTGTCTCATTTAAATGATGGGCTGGATGGCCAGCCAGCATGCCCCCTCCAGCAGGTCAGAAGTGTGGGCTTCAGGTACTGATCTAGAATTGCTGAAGAAGTGACAAGATCAAGGAGATCATATCCATCTGAAAGTCAGATGCTGTACCCGAGACTTGTCTTGTCACCAAAAAGCTCTTACAGGAATTGCTGCTTCCAGTCCTCTTCATCCAGGGTCTGAAGGGAGGAGAGGACTAATTCCTGACAGCCCTTGCAGCCCTCAGTCCTTCAGGGTCTGCTCAACGGGCACCAAATTGCTTTTGGAGGCTCCATCAAATAGAAAAAGGGACTTCCAGCCTCACACTGCTGCCTGCGCAGAGAACGGCCAATGTTCATGCAACTGTCCAAAATGTAACCCTGAGCCCTTGTTATGTTTTGTCCCTCTTTAAACTTTGACCAGGACTTGCCTTTACCCCATCAGATGTCTTGCAGAGGCCGTAACTGGGAAACAAAGAGGCGTCTGGCTCTTACGGATACACCAAACAGACAGTGCATTACAGTCGGTGATCCATTTGCTAAGTGGTCAATGTGGATATTATTATCATTTGGTTATATTTATTTCCTTTGGGAGGTGTTTGTTTCATCAAAATTATACCGGTTTTAAATGTGTGTGCTCAGTGAGAAAGAAGGGTGTTGTACCACACTGCCAAAATGCAATTCCCTTTCTCTAATCTATTTGGAAAATATTTAACTTCATTTCAACATGCAATTAGATTAGGTTCTTATTGGACTATTAAAATCTTCAGAATAATCATCCATCTAAAGCTATTCCACAGCCTGAATTACTGGTATTTTCTATTTTTATATAATGTATTTGGTAAGAACCCAAATAGCTTTTAATTTTCTTATGTAGCTGCCAAACCATAATACAGTAGGTCAGAGAATGCCTGAAGCAAAATATAATCCATGATATATAGGCTTTTTTTTTTCTTTTCTTTTCTCTTGCAGGCCCGGGTAATGGATGGGCACAAGCAGTTTCACATGCTGTTCTGCATCACAGGATTTAGTCACAATTAGCTCACTGAAATAATTAGGTTTTTTCTGTACTCATATTGATTAATGAAGGAAGGAAAGGTAAAATATCTAAACCAGACTAGACAAGACAAAAGAAGGAAGACGTTGGAGGAGAAAAAAACACCCTATTTTCTAAAAAGTTTAAAATGTATTTTAATATTGCATCAGACTTACAAGCTACATCAATGTTACGAATTCATGTATACATGCACTCAATGTTATGTCTCTTTAAAATGTATTAGGTGGCATTAGCAACAACTGCAAACTCAAACAATGTTGATGTGTATAACCCAAGGAGGAGACAGGAGAGTGCGAACATGTGTTTTGGTATTGCTGGCTTGTAGAAGTCATCATGCAGCAACCCAATTCCTCTTGTGTGCTTAAAAATTGTTGTTTTCAGCTCTGCGTTCTTATCCTCCAGATGTTGTCTGAATTGTTTTCAAAGACTGTTGCTTCTTACAGCTCTGCTCTTCATTCAGCAAAAATTGGGAAAACAAAGCCACAAGGCTCGCAGTGGCTACCCCAGCATAAAGGTCATCCTCTGCCCAGTAAAATGAGCCAGAGTCAAACTCCAGGCTTTCAAATGTGGGAACACATATGAAAAAGGACATGAACTGAGAAAAATCAGAAGGTAATTCTGTATTTGCTGGAATTCATAATTCCTTCTGTAGGCAACAGAAAATTCCACTCCAGTGTTTGGGAGAGAAAAGTATGAACTTCCCAAATTTTGCTGTACATAGTGACCATCTCCTACATGTCTCCCATTCCCAATTGATATGACATTCATTTTCAAAATGGTAAATGTATTTATCAAAATAAAAGAAGTCCTTTCAGGAGTCGGAGAAGGTTCAAAGTCAGACTTCACTACAGTTAATTTTACTTAGGAGGGCCTCAGATACAATGCCAGGCAGGTAACAAGCACAGGTGAAAACAAAATGATACTCTGCACTCTGCCTGTACAGTGCAGTCAATCCTCTGAACCTTTTGAGACGTACAACAAAGCCCGAGGATCATAAACTATGACAACTGCAAAAGCAAGTGTCATCCACACGATCTTATCAAATGAACATCTAATTATTAATATTATGTAGTTTTACTACGTGTTTGTAAGATTATAACAACAAACAACTACCCAAGAAAAGTGCTGAAACTGGTGTGTCACTTCAAAAATACAAAATACAACCCAATACATGAAACCAAGATGGACTACACTGTTCCAGATTATTCACCTGCAGATTTGGAGGTTTGAAACCATTAACCTCAAACTGAGATTAATCACGCGATTTTCAGTGAATACCGAAAGCGGCCACACACATCTTAAGCTAAAATACTGAACGCAGGTTCATAGAAATGACACAATTGATTTTGTGTTATGCAAGTAAAATGACCATACACCAAACAGACTATGGACTACAAACAACGTAATGTAGCAGACTATCACATACTAAATTTCTTGCCAAGCTCGATGAGATTTAGGATCCTTAGTGATTTAGACATTTATAGCATTTACTGAGTCTTATTTATGACTTACATCATTATTAACAGAACTGATTAATTTTTTAAACCTACATAATTCATCTGCAAAGTGACAATAGGATGATTAAATTGAAGAGGAAAAGCAGAAAACCGACATATCCTTCAATAGCATTTCTACATGAAAAAACTAAGCTTAAAATCAGTTTGCATCTTTTCTTTCCTCAATCCAGATAGCCATCAAGCATACCACTCCTTGCAACTTCCTGTGTCAACCGTTGCTATGTGTCAACCAATTTTACTAATAGTTTATTCAACAGTATTCAACAAACAATTATTTAGATAATCAATTTTGGTTTGGTACTAGAAAATACCAGATAATGTTTTAATTTTTGTTTACATCTGAAATTTGAGCAACTGAAAAAAATATTCAGCTTTTCAGAAGGGGCTTCTTCAGAAGCA
This sequence comes from Phaethon lepturus, assembly GCF_000687285.1. Classification (NCBI taxonomy): domain Eukaryota; kingdom Metazoa; phylum Chordata; class Aves; order Phaethontiformes; family Phaethontidae; genus Phaethon; species Phaethon lepturus. Next base: position 50,374 of record NW_010549949.1, on the reverse strand, counting down.
GATTGATGACCCTAATTTTGAAACTTGACAGTGCTCTCCTTCAGCTTGCTACACAAGCAAGCATAGCAATTAAAAAGCAACCATCCCAAATCAGAACCACTGTTATCTCACCATTTTTAGCTTTGCAAAATAAACTGATTCATAAAGAAATTACACAAGTCACTACTGAAATAGGCATTAGCTGTCAGTCTTCTTGGCCACAGGAGCAGAGTGATCAAGAATATTAGTAACATGCCATCTGAGCTGCTGCGTCAGCATTAGCAATTCTCCATTAGGCATACAGCTCGGAAAATAAACAGAGATGATTTCAAACATCATGTTTTGCAGCTGTTTTGGACTTCAGTCATCATGCATCAATAATACATCTAAACACATACACATATAATTTCCAGTTAACTTTCAGGTCAGATCCTGAGCATATTTTAGGAATAACAATCCTGCATTCAAAAGGATAATTATGCTTCATAGAGATTCACCCAAGACATAAACCATTTCCAGACAGGCACAGCCTTGGTCGATGGGTGGTACAGCAAAACCACCTGTGAGTGGTGTATGCCCATATTCCACATTTACCTTCAGTGTTCTAGAAGCAAAGATCAAGAGAAAAAAACGTTCACAAACTTATCAAGTTAATTATGGAGATACATACTATATCTGGCCAGTGCATAAGCTCATGCAATGTGCCCACCATATGCCTGCACATTAGGCTTCTTGCTACATCACTCGTATGCTCCTTTAGCCCCTACAGTAACTCCATACCTCTAATAATAACCACATAAACGGTAGCAGCGTATGATTTTGCAACCCACTGCACTATTACTATCAACCAAGCTAACTAATTCAGTGGTATTCGAATAGGCATGACTACAGTTTAGGCATACCCTCAGATGAGTATTTCAGATATTCCTCACTCCTCAGCTATTAAACATGGCTTCAGAAAATTCCAAGCAATGTAACTGCCTAGCTAATAAAAACTAGATTATTACTGACGGGATTTAACACAAAATTTGCATAAACACAAATGAAGGCTACAGCAGTAAACAAGCTCCATGCATCAATGATGAGATTAAACAAGAAGTCTAATAACCTGATTGGAAGTTCTGCAGTTTGTTTAATCTTTTAAAGAAGTAGTGAAAATCTCTTTTTATTGCTTTCACATTGTACTGGCATACACCCGATCACTTCATGTGCACAAAGACAGCATTTTGTGAAGATGTGAATAGGAGTTAGAAAGAAAAATAAGCAGGGCACTAAAAATTTGATTACAAGCATGCGAGCACGCACACAGAGAGTGCTCTTTGAAGACAGATCCGAAACATGAAAGAAGACAAAAAGACAGCAAAACATTTACTTTCAGACTATCTCTTTAGCCTCCTAAAGTATATAAAAACACTGCTATTGACCATCACTCAATGGAACCAAAATGCTCTCTTTGCAGCAGACCATGAGACTAAGCAGTACCACAGCAGAATGCAGTCAGTCTTGGAATTACATGTGTTTTCATCATGTTCCCTGAATCCAGGCAATACTTATCAAACAGACCTCTCTTTCAGGACTTTAGACCCTTATCTTATCTACGCTGACAGAAGAGAAGAGATGAGCTGAGAATACATGGGCAACACTTGCAGCTTTTCAAACTACCTGTGCTAAAGGTATCTGCATCTCCAATAAAAAAGTGATTGCAAACCTTTCAAATTATAGCTCAGGTATAAAGCTGCTTTATTTCAGCTTAAGTGATAACAGTGACTAGAGATCCACACGAAAAGCCTCGTTCCCTAGGGCCAAAAACACACTCCTGTAAGGGATGCTTATTGATACTGACAGAATAACAACCCTTTTGTACATCATTTTGAAGCAACCCACCAAGTGCTCCATGAAAGCATTCTGCTGGTTTCCTACAGGTTTCCTGGTTCCCTACAGGTTTTTGCATCATACTTGAACCAACGTGTCTCCAGATCTGAGACACTGAGACGCCACAGCATCAAAGAACTGCTGGCTGGGATGAACTTCTGTCCAACATCCTGCCCAAGTGGGAACTATTACTAACAGCAGATCAAGTCAGCCATGGCTCTATCTAAATGAGTCTCAAAATCCTCTGAAGATGGAGATTAAACCACTTCTGTGGGCAACTTCTTCCAGTGTTGCTCTGCCCCTGCAGATAAAAGTTCCTCCCTACTGTTCAATCCCAAGTTACAATTTGTGCCATTACATCCCTCTTTTTACCATCTGCCACTACTGAGCAGAGACCAGCTCCAACATCTTTGTAAATGCCCTTCAGGAAGTTTTAGGTTGCCACTGGACTGTGCTTCTGCCTCCTCTTTTCCAGACTACGCAAACCCAAATCTGTCACCTTCTCCCTTGCAGTACCATTCCTTAGGCTCCTCGCCATCTTCATAGGCTTCATAGTGGTCCCTCTCCAACTTTTCTACCTACCTCTTGAACTCAGGGGACTCCAGAACTTAATGGAGTATTCCAGACAGCCTCACAAACGCTAAGAGATAGCGGAGATAAAAACTTTCCTTGAAGTGCTGCTGCTAGTGTAGCCCAGTGCCCGATTCGCCTTATTTGCGATAGCTCACGCTTGGTTTAACATAACACATGGGGTTATTTTGCACCAGGTGTTGAACTTTGTGTTTCTCCTAAGTCAACTTCAGGTGGTTTCTGTTGTCCCAGTCCTCACTGAGCTCTCTCTGGACTGAAGCTCTACCATTCAGCACATCAACGAATGTAATTTAGAGTACCTGCAAATTTGCACAAAGTGCATCTGCTTCATGACCCAGGCTGCTGATGAAAACACTAACAGTACCAGCCTCAGTATCATTCCCTAGAGTACCCTGCATGTTAAGGACCACCAGCTGGATGTAAATCATCAGTAACCTTTCATCAGCTAATTTTCAACTCATCTAAAATTCCACGTGTCTATGTCTAGCCCGTACTTCTTCAGCTTACAAATGAAACCCCTATGGGAGACAGTGCCAAAAGCCCTACTGAATTCAAGGAAGACATATCTATTGCTCTCCCTCAGCCCTGTAGTGAGTCATTTCATCCAAGGAGTAATAAGGTGAGCCAAGTACAATTTGCCCTCGCTAAATCCATGTTGACTGTTTCTGACTATCTTCTTGTCCTTTGCAAGTTTGGAAATTAAAACATACTCCATGATCTTTCCAGGCCCAGAAGTGAAGCTGACCAGCCTATAGTTGTCTAGATGCTGCTTCTTGCCTTTCTTAGAGACAGGTATAATGTCAGCCTTTTTTTCATTCATTGGGCACCTCCCCCAGCTGTATAGTTTTTCTGTAGTGGTCTCACATCTGCCAGCTCCTTTGGCACCCTCAGCAATTCCTACCCGGTCCCAGCTTCTCCAGTTGGCCCCTAACCTGTTGAGCTCCAGCTGTTGGCTGTGCCGCTCCCTCTCAAAAAATGCTGGCATATACAGAGGCAGGGGAAGAGGCTTTTCCCTAAGGCAAATAAAATATTTTAGTGCTTCCATTTTTCTGTACCATCATATACTAGCTTGTCTCTCCTATTCATCATGAATTTACAGCTTTCCTGAACTCCCCTTTGCTATCGATCTAATTTAAGAATCCCTTCTTGCTCCTTTAGCTTGTTTTAGCTCTAACTGGAGGGGGTTTTTTCTTCTTGATTTTGTCCCTATGTGACCAAGCTTTTGTACTCCCCCTCCATTATCTGTTCTTGTTTCTATATGCTCCACTTGTATGCTGCCTTTTTGAGCTTCAGTTCCTAAAGCAGCTCCTTGCCTAGCCACGTGGGCCTTCTTTAAGAGTCCTCCGTCTTCTTGCACAATGGGATGCTTTTCTCCTGAGCTCTCAATAAGTTTTCATTAAAATCAAGCCTCATGTGGGAGGACTGAGGAGCCTGCCACTCGGGTGCCCATCCCTCTCACCTCTGCCCCCAGAGCCCTACAGTCACCTTCAATCTGCTGAAGGCTTTTCCTGGCCACTTCACTGATGCCTGTCTAGATGAGCTGCCAGGGAAGCAGTCAGAAAGCCAGATAAGCCATGGCAGCCTCTCTGCAACACCATGGGTCCAGACTCCAGGCAAGCAACAAACCTTGCCGGGTGACCGATCTGGCTGGCAAACAGGATGCTCTGTCCCGCAGAGGGCGAAGTCATGAACTGCTAACGCTTGTCCTGGCATCTTCGTAGGGTGGGTCCGAATTTGGTGATGCGAGGTGCCCAGCCTACAGTCCTCCCGCCAGCAGAAATCATCCATACTCCCCTGCTTCTGAAGCCCAGGCAAACAGCCATGAACAGAGACAGAGCCTTCTGTGTGTGCATCTGCCAACCTCCCCCCAGTCCAACGCTTAAAAACTGGTAGGGGATGCCTACCAAGGTTAATTTGACCTGATAGCTGGGAGAGAGAGCGAGCACCACAAGCTGAGGCTAATCCAGCCCTGCGCGGGCACCGGCTGGCCGGCCACATGGCATCTGCCTGGGGCTGCGGGCAAGCGCCTACTGCCCTCCGCTACCCAAGCGGGTCAAAGACAAGTGCCAGGGAAGGGAGCATAGGTCCAGTTGCCTAAAGGCTGCAGTAGACTATTTTAGGACCACTGAGATCACTACCCATCTGGCCAGCTTGAAACACATTCGACAATGAGTTAAAATGTGTGACAGGCACAGAAACAGGCAGCAAAGTTATGTAAGCTTTTTTTTTTCCTTTGGAAACCAGGCTAAGAAGTCACCCCCACACATGCATACACCCTCCGTATCAGCAGACTAGTTTTGCCAAATCCCAGTTCAACTATTAGGATGTATTTCCTTCACTCACTGAACATGAGTATCAACCTGATTTCCTTCTCCATTCCTTTCTCCTCTAAACCCTGCTTGGCACTATTGAGACCATATAGTCAGAACATGCTCTTTTTGTTCCTACACAATGGAGGAAACATACAGCATACCTCCACAATTATATTGTTTTCTCTAACCTCCTTCTTCCAACATGCTGCTAAAAAAAAAAAAAATCAGAATTTTTTTTATGCCTAAACACAGAAGATGAAGCAGGTGCTAAAAATCCAAGTCTTCCTGCTGGACAGTTTTATCTATTACTTAGTTACATCAAGAGATAATCTAAATGACCCAACAGCATTGGGTCTGCTATTGCAGATTTGCTACCATAAAGTTGAAAATGTAGCCTTACAAAATGTAGCATATTTTCCCCACATTAGAAATATTACAAAAAATTAATTTAATACTACCCCCTACCAAGCCTAAATGATTCAATAGCCCATTATTTGGGAAATCAAGATCTTCCGTGTTCCTCAAAGTAGAACTAATCTAAGATACAATTTATAGTAAAAGGAAAAACAAAAATGAAAAATAAAAGAGCTTGAGTCAAATCTACTGATTGGCATTTTAGCTGCAATGTAAAAGAAAACAAATCTAATGTAGACCTTTGTGGAATTTAGGCAACTGATTTAATACAAGCAAATTATATTGATTTTTCTCCCCTCAACAGATATGATTTAGGTAATGAAAACACCAAACAGTATTAAGAAAAACAGAAATGAAAGCCTGCAGGTTCAAGTCAGGTTGCTCCAAGCAGTCCTTTTAGAAATAAAATTCAAGAAACACCAATTACTTTTTCCTTCAATACTCATTATCACATGTCGTGCTTGCTGAAGTCCTAGCTAACAACTGAAGGTTCAGGGTCATAACTTCTGACATGTCGGTTATTGCGAGCCAATGACTGAGACTTAGTCTTAATAGATGCCACAAAGTTAACTAACTTCAATCAGGCACTCTTAAAAGTCACCACAAAAAGCCTTTGTGTTGCTGAAGCCAGAAAATAACCTTATGAGGAAGGGAAGGTGATAGTACAACAGTATTTAAGGCACTATAGGGTGAGGGGGAGAACATGAACCAACCTGCCATTGCCTAAGAAGCTGGATATAAATCATGTTTTTCCTGGCAAGTCTAACTGTCAAATCGCAGCTCACCATTCGGTTTTGGAAGGGGTCAGATTGCTTGCCCAAAGCAATGGTCACTAGCTAGATGCAAAGGGAAGCTGCAAGTCCAGTATCAGTTTATCCAAAGCCATAGCAATACTTGAGATGTAAGCATTAAAGGCAGGCATTTAAAGAAGGAATGGGCAAATCTATCTTTCAGGCCCACTTTCCTGGAGAGGAACAGCAAAATGATGTTAGCTGAAATAGAAACTACCTTAAAAATAATGAAATAAACTATTGCTGTCTTCTTTAAAAAGGGAATTGACTTCTATGGATTAGTAGGCAGAAAATTACTAAACAATTAGGTTTTATCACTAACCTTCCCCTTATCCTCTAGAGAAGAAAGCCTTCCACTGAAACATTTTTTGGCAGGTGAACCAAAGCAAATTAGACCGTATTCTTTCCAAGTCTATCCTAACATGAGCTCTTCGATACAAGATTTGCAGACCTCCCACCATGTGGAAAGAATATTAGTTATGCTGTCTTTGCAGTTTGAAAAAAAACCCCAAGCAACAACAAAAAAAACCTAACCACAAACCAACCTATGCAAACTATACCACTAAACGTAAGAAACATTATCCCTTCATTCTGCGAGTACACAGTCCTCTTGGAAAGTCAAGATACCATCACTGCTTGGTGTGAGGGCAGACCTATGGAAATATTTATTCAAATCACAACACAAACTAAGGAACATTGCAATGATTAAGCAGAAACTCAGTCCCTCCCCGTCAAGAAAAAAAGCCCTCCTGTTATCCTTCTGGGAATATTTCTGTAAAGGTGTAGTTTAGAGAACAGCAGGCAGCGCTAAGCAGTCTCCATGATTGCATACCTGGGTCTGTATTATCAAAACACATCAACAGAAAACACTGCAAATCATACCAAAATCTTTGCTCTTAAAAGAAGCTTTAAATTTGCACTGCTGGCACTATTAAACTCACAATGGCTGCCACCTAGATATTTCAGTATCACACTAAGAATGGGCAATCCAAATTCTTCTGCTTCTGCATCTGCCTGCATTTCAATGTTTCCCTGTTAATGGAAATGCTACTGCAATCTGTTCCTATGGATGCTGCAAGGACTCAACTCGTTGGCATTTCAGATTTCTGCATAAGGGGAAGTACTTCTGCAAGTATGAAAGAATATCTAAATACTTCCCACAGAAGAGTGCTGTCTCAATATGCATGTTGGAGATGGGCTTACAGGTGGAGCTCCCCTCCCAAAAAAAGAGGTGGAGGTAATGTATTTTAAGCATCAACACTCTACTTTCAGTAACCATTGTATTCCTTCTGTTCTACTGAAGTTCATGGTAGAATGAATCTTATAATCTGTAAGTTGTAATTACGATTCTTAAAAGTCTGCCTTTTGTCACAAGGTCTTCAGCAGCTTTTAAGAGGAGATGTCAAGCAGGCAGGCAGACTTTTTTTGTCAGACAATAGAAATGTTACTTACATCAATCTTGTAGGAAAAGGAAATAACTGCCACTTTACTATGTAAATACCACCATGTTCAAATTACTACCGTTCCCTGGAATAAGGATAAATGCTTTATAGAAGAAAGTTTTGTTGTTTGGTTTTTTTTTAAAGAGGGGGTGGGGATTCTAAGGTTTGTATTTGTAAGACTTACCTATTTTTCAAAATCTATTAGATTTTTTTTTCTCACTGTTATATTTGTTTCCACTTTTGGAGACTGCTTTTACAACTTTAACTTCAATAGCATAAAAGTTCTTTTATAATTCATTCTTGTTTACTAATAAAGATGAGAAACACAGCTTCTGGGTTTATAGATGCCTCTCCAAGTGCAACACCATGGTCACGGTGGTCTCCCAGAGTTCAAGTGGCTTTGCTTCACTAAACTGCAAAGCTTTAGACACGAAGGAGCAAGCCTGGTGAAATCTGCCTGGCGAAATCTGCCTGGCAAGCACTGGCCAGCGCTTCTACCAAGCAGCAAGAGAGAGTGGAGGCACAGACATATCTCCTCTGAAGAGCAAAAGTCTAGTAAGATACTACAGGATGAGGCCATCCAGCTTTAAATGATCAAAACAGCAAGAGACAAACAGATTTTCAACACCACTTCTGCAACTATCTTCTTTTGGCCTAGTACAGCAGTTCAGATTTTAATCTTCTGAAATAAGGAGGTTTCTGATTCCTCTCTGTTGTTACTAAAACACAAGCTAAACTGAACAGAAAAAAAATGATGCTTATCTAGGCTTTTTCATTTGCATTCCTCCCAAATTCCTTTATGCCCTTTAGATGGCTTCCCTTTTGCCAGACCTTTCTTCTTTAGGATTCTTTTCCTCACGCTTCGTTCCGCATCAACTTTTGGTGCCACCCCAGCCCCCAGCGCCACGACAGAAAGAGAAAACCCTGAGCTCCTTCCCTCCCACACAGACCCAAGCGTCCAAGAGAATCCCACTGCTTGTCGCTCCCAGCGATTTTTCCCTTTTCTCAGTGTTGCAGCCGTGACCCCAACACCTAGCGTGGATGCCTGCCTCACCACCGGCAGCCAGGCCGGCACAGAAAGACGCCATTTCACCGGAACAAAGGAGCATGCAGAGAAACTCGAAGGCTGCCTAAGAGAAGCAACTAACTCCATCTCACGCTCCTCCCCGAAAGCCTCCCACTCGCACCCAAAACCTAGCGCTCTGCTGACCTGTTTCCCCATCTGAGGAGGCTTCTTTTACAACCGAAACACAGCAGCACTGCCCACACACGTGCAGAGAACACACACCACATGGGCCTATGTCTGTCTCTAGTCAGTCCTCCTGGGCTGATGAGAGCTATCAACCAAAAGTAACTCTGAGTCATGCTTTGTGGGTCAGAGCTCAGAATGTTTGGGTTCTTTGGCACAACAGGGCTACCATGTTCTGCTTGGAGTCCCTGAAAAAACAAGGCATGGGCATGCTCACTGCTGCTCCACGCTGCAACTCTTCTTGGGCAGAGACCTCATGGCAAAGGTGGTTGTTGACGTGACGCCATGACAGGCCTGCTTTAGATGCAGCAAAAAGTCCTTCAGGTAAAAAAACCTATTAAGGTTCCCAAAACGACAATACATGAGTGTGCATCTCCTTAAAAAGGAAGCTAATTAGTAAACTAGGAGCATACAGTCAAATTGTAAGCCACTGTTTGCAGTGTTTAAGAATAAGAAATATTTAATTAGCGGCCGTTCTTACAGCCTGAAGCCAAAGAGTTGTTATTCTGAGATGACTTCGCTGGCAGTGGTTTCCAAATAAACGGAGGCAGAACTGCAGCAGGTTTCAGACTAAGTAGATCTGACGGCAGATTCAGTGTACGCACCCAGAAAGGTGATGCAATCTGGACTTACACATCAACATCTCTCAGACACTCAGGGCATGACATCTTGCACAAACACAATCTCAGTGCGGTGTGAGGCCAAGGTGCAAACAGACATGTAGCTGTGGACTCAAACATTCAGACAGGCATTCATATGCAAAGATAAATTAGACCGCGCGATACGTACAAAGCACACACCCACAGAATTGGAAGCTTATTAGGATTAAAATTTCAACAGATATTTGTTTTTGAACTAGATTTATGACAAGAGATAAATGACAAAGTATGCAAATCACTTCAGCCAGGTGGGGAAATTTGCTGCAGGGAAGAAACAGAGTAATAAATAAATAGAGAATATGCTGCCAGGCTCTGAGAGGAAGGGCTACAAGAAAATGGACTCTCTTCCCTCCAGTAGAGGTCATAGCAGCCAACAGGAATTATTAGCATCGTTCTTGTAATGTGAGATCAAGCCAAGCTGCCAAGTAACAGCTACACTGCAATAGTATTTCAAACACCAGCGTTAGCAGTAATACAGAAGAAAATTTATTTTCTTTTAAAGAAAAGGACATTGATTTCCGTCAAGAAACTAAACTAGTCAATTCTTCTCTCATTGTATTTTTTCCCTATTGAACTCGGCACATCTTGTCTCAAAAAATCGCCGGCAGACCTGTGACCTGATGCAGGGCTTTTCACTATAGTGAAAATCCTGTAGCCACATAATGTAAGTCACCAGTATTACACAACAGCTTCCTAGAAATTGTAGCCCTTTTTTTTTTCCCATGGTCAAATCAAATTGTCAACTCATTACAAATTTGTTGACAGAAACTCAGAGAAGTTAAACATGGAGTGAAGGGATGCCGAATACCTTATCGCACTGATCAAATGCCTGAGCTCATGGCTCCTGAAGACACTGCTGGTTCCCCTACTCCCCTTTCTGCCCACAAAACATCCCACAAACAAAAATAAGGCACATTTTTATTTTTGTTTGTCCATCTAGAAAAGGCTTAACCTGATGGATTATATCCTTATGTTCAGTTTTGAAACTGATGGTAAGTGCAAAAACTGGTCTTTGAAAAAAAAAATGCCATACACGCAAAACGCTGATTTACTGCAAGGAGACATCTCCATGTCTGTTTTTCTCAGATGACACCTTTATTTAAACTACAGAATCGTTAGGATATGGTATGAAAGCCATCTGTCTCCAGACACATCTTGTTCAAGTTGTTCATGTGTTTTTTTGAGAAAGAAAAAAACCACCAAACAAAATCCACCGTGTAAACTGGATTATACCAAAAACCTGTTTTCCTCCTCCTGCTTGAGGAACTATTTGCACACCCAAATGTGGAACATCTTCTAAACATCTGCTGGCTTCAGCTGGGTAACGCTAAAGAGCATAACTCCCAAATAAATGGGTGAGCGGAGTGCTTCCCCCCCAGGTATAAAGTGTTCCTTTCACATCCATTGTTTCAAAGGATTTAGTTGTAGTACCAAGGTTTTTCAGAAGACAAATTTAGGATACACATTTTGGGAGGAAGTGAGAAGCAACAAGATCTACTCAATTGCATTAGTAATACTAGGTTGTAAATCTGACACTGGATGGCATGTGATGGAAGAAAAAGGACATCTGAAATGCTGAAATACTCCTACTGCTATGAAGGCTGTGGAAAATTAATAGCTACTTGGACTGGAATGATGAAGCGACTAAACTCCTCCAAGTATCTATTTTCACACACATACACCTTGTAGTGACAGAGATGCAACGTTTTTCAGTAATATCAAATTTTCATTTTACTTTATTTTCTTTTTTTTTTTTTTTTTTTTTTTTTTTTTTTTTTTTTTTTTTTTTTTTTTTTTTTTTTTTTTTTTTTTTTTTTTTTTTTTTTTTTTTTTTTTTTTTTTTTTTTTTTTTTTTTTTTTTTTTTTTTTTTTTTTTTTTTTTTTTTTTTTTTTTTTTTTTTTTTTTTTTTTTTTTTTTTTTTTTTTTTTTTTTTTTTTTTTTTTTTTTTTTTTTTTTTTTTTTTTTTTTTTTTTTTTTTTTTTTTTTTTTTTTTTTTTTTTTTTTTTTTTTTTTTTTTTTTTTTTTTTTTTTTTTTTTTTTTTTTTTTTTTTTTTTTTTTTTTTTTTTTTTTTTTTTTTTTTTTTTTTTTTTTTTTTTTTTTTTTTTTTTTTTTTTTTTTTTTTTTTTTTTTTTTTTTTTTTTTTTTTTTTTTTTTTTTTTTTTTTTTTTTTTTTTTTTTTTTTTTTTTTTTTTTTTTTTTTTTTTTTTTTTTTTTTTTTTTTTTTTTTTTTTTTTTTTTTTTTTTTTTTTTTTTTTTTTTTTTTTTTTTTTTTTTTTTTTTTTTTTTTTTTTTTTTTTTTTTTTTTTTTTTTTTTTTTTTTTTTTTTTTTTTTTTTTTTTTTTTTTTTTTTTTTTTTTTTTTTTTTTTTTTTTTTTTTTTTTTTTTTTTTTTTTTTTTTTTTTTTTTTTTTTTTTTTTTTTTTTTTTTTTTTTTTTTTTTTTTTTTTTTTTTTTTTTTTTTTTTTTTAAATTTAAAATTTTTTTTTTTTTTTTTTTTTTTTTTTTTTTTTTTTTTTTTTGCTTTTTACAGCAACGAGACCATTTGGTCCATCAGTATATTTGGACTTGCAGCCTATAATACTTCTTTGTTCTAAGCGTTGATCCAAGGATCTAGTTACTGCTTTCCAGATTTTGAATTTCTGATGAGAACGAACAATTTTGTAATGTTATTTAAAAGGTGTATGGGTCATGATGAAATACGCAGATGACCTTGTCTCTTCTTGCCACCGGAGGCAGAACCGCCAGCCAACAACTGCCTCAGCAGCAAAGCAACATAGCTGCTTGCATCAAAAAGCGTCTCCAGCTATTGTTTTGTCCGGGAGACATTCAGTAATATGTAATTATAATTCAGTAAATGTCCAGATCACACCCTGCACATTGGCCTCACCTCTGAATACCTCCCCAGTCAGGCCACCAGCTGGCAGAGGCTTGTAAGCAGAGCGGGAATTAAAAGGACAAGCCAGATGCAGGAGGGAACAACTGCTTTGTGACAGCACCACCATGGTAGGAAGAGACCTATCACAGAAATCTCATCTTAAAATCTCAACAACACATGGACATGAGCCCCAGGCATGCCACGTGATGTGGGAAATGAAATCTCTAGTTATCTGAAAGAACAAGAGGTACAGGGCCATCCACAATGTGGCACTACACTTACCTTTCCCTGTTTTGGGCATTTTTTTTTTCCCTCTTTTCCTTTCAACTCTGGATGCTCACAATTTCAGCAGCGCGGGAAGCACATCCCCATGTACAACATCTTCCCCGTAGTCCGTTTCGGCAGCAGGAGCCATGTGCCTCACCCCTACCCACACGCCTGGCTAGCCGCAGCCCTGGGGACCATGAGGCAACGCTTCTCACCCTTCTTGCCCTCTACCTACCCCAAGTCCCCTCAATGGCAGCACCTAGCAAATTCCTGTCAAACGACGGCAAGGGGGTTGAAATTTGGCTTTTGGCAGGGAAGTTCAGTGCCCGAACATGAATATGGGAACAGCTGTTCCCATATTTGGGGGGGAAAAATGGGTTACTGGACTGAAGCTGTTTGAATCCCTAATTCTGATCTACCATTGGGCAGACCATAATGACCAGGAATACAGCACTTTCAAGAATGTGCTAGATGCTCTGTAACTGAAGACAAAGCCATATATTTAAAATAAAAATAAAAACAAGCAAACAAAAAAAAACCCCAAGTGTGTCAAAGAACCATTTCACGAGATCTGAGTTATCACTGAAGAACAGACTGCAGAGATGTTATATCCTTATGAAATCCGAAATGATTCTGAAGGGCTGCTTTACTACAGTTGTTCTGCTATCTCTTTGAAATCGAAAACCAAATCAATTCAGACAAAAAATATTACCCCAATTATACTTGCTGCCAATGACTCCACCTGCATAGGAGATGTGAACACAGCTGAGTATTAAATAATACAGTCTCAGACAGAAAACTCTGGAAAAATACTTACCTGCACTAAGGGGGCCACAAAGATGCACTTCATGTACTGAAGAGGCAACCAACGATCGTAAGTAATGCTAAGTAGCACCAAAAGTTTGTGTGAAAACGGAGGGAACTGAAGTCATACTGTATGGCTTTATCCAGCCAAGTTACACGTAACTCCAACCCGCATGACACAATTTCTCTTCGCAAGCGGCCACCTAAACTAACCGCCGCTCGTCTCAGCCAAGATGCCTTTGCAGAAGCCTGACATGCAGACATGCCCTTTCTGCAATCCTACTTCCAACGCACCCCCCAGTCCTCTCCTCTTCCCTCCTTCTGCTTCTGCTTTTTAAACTGAGAAGGAATTTTGAAATCCTTAGAGCAAAGATTTTTTTTTTTTTAATAACCCAGGTTTTCAGTGTTGTTGAACACTCTCTTTCAGACACATTTGCAGTATCAAGAAGGGTATTACAGATCACAGAATCACAGAATCATTAAGGTTGGAAAGAACCTTTAAGATCATCAAGTCCAACCATTAACCCAACAGCACCGTGCCCCCTAAATGATGTCCCGAAGCACCACATCCACACATTTTTTGAATATTTCCAGTGATGGTGACTCCATCACCTCCCTGGGCAGCCTGTTCCAATGCTTGACCACTCTCTTGGTGAAGAAATTTTTCCTAATATTCAATCTAAACCTCCCCTGGCACAATTTGAGGCCATTTCCTCTCATCCTATCTCTGGTTACTTGGGAGAACAGACCAACACCCCCGTTGCCGCAACTCCCTTTCAGGTAGAGTTAGAGAGTTAGTCAGTTAGACAGCGATAAGGTCTCCCCTCAATCTCCTCTTCTCCAGACTAAACAACCCCAGTTCCCTCAGCCGCTCCTCAGAAGACTTGTGCTCCAGACCCCTCACCAGCTTTGTTGCCCTTCTCTGGACACGCTCCAGCACCTCAACATCCTTCTTGTAGTGAGGGGCTCAAAACTGAACACAGGATTCGAGGTGCAGCCTCACCAGTGCCGAGTACAGGGGCACGATCACTTCCCTACTCCTGCTGGCCACACTATTCCTGATACAGGCCAGGATGCCGTTGGCCGCCTTGGGCGCCTGGGAACACTGCTGGCTCATGTTCAGCCGGCTGTCAACCAGCACCCCCAGGCCCTTTTCCCCCAGGCGCCTCCCCAGCCACTCCTCCCCAAGCCTGTAGCGTTGCATGGGGTTGTTGTGGCCTCAGTGCAGGACCCGGCACTTGGCCTTGTTGAATTTCATATAGTTCATCTCGGCCCATTGATCCAGCCTGCCCAGATCCCTCTGCAGAGCCCTCCTACCCTCCAGCAGATCAACACTCCCACCCAACTTGGTGTCATTTGCAAACTTACTGAGGGAGCACTCGATCCCGTCATCAGGTCATCGATAAATATATTGAACAAGACCGGCCCCAGAACTGAGCCCTGGGCAACACCACTTGTGACCGGCCACCAACTGGATTTAACGCCATTCACCACAACTCTCTGGGCTTGGCCGTCCAGCCAGTTCTTTTTCCAGTTTCAGAAAAAGGTAATACATTTTTTATTCCATTTTTTCCCCACTGATCCACATACGGATCTCCACTGCACTGTTACTTCCCTCTTCTGAGATCCAAGCAAACCCAGAGAGAGCAGGCGGTTCTCAACATCTCTTAGAAATCCTAAGTGCTTCTTACGTATTTCACTTGAACGCTGCCCTTGGAGACTCTGTGGGAGGCATTCAGAAAAGCAACCTTTGGTTCAGTGATGCTTGTCCCCTTCAGCTTAATTATCACTGACAAAGAGGCTCTTCCAAGGAGTGGGATGCAGCAGCTGCTATCCAGCTTGGGCAGTGAACTCCCTTTTGGAGGAGTCATTTTCTCTCCATTGACTATGGGACTTGCAGGGAGAGCCGTCTCTGGAGGCCTTTCTGTGGCATCTCTGAAGACCCTTCTTAACCTACTGCTTCAGGTGACGACTCACTTGAATTTCCAGGCACACTCTCCTACACTTCCCTACCTAACGCCATCACTCATCTCCTGCTCTCTAAATGTAGCATGTTAATTAAGTGTGAGAGGCCCCTCTAAATATATTTAGTTTACCTAAATGATACTTACTTACCAGCGCCACGTGGAAGTCTGCTGTTACTGGATAGCTTGCTACTAACAGAAAGTTATGGAAGCTTTTCATAATGCAGTTAAATTATAGAGGAGACAGGTAAATATAAATTAAGAGAATATGTTTGTGACACAGTCTGTTGGTGAGCATCTTAAATGGAGACTCTATGACGAAGCTTGGCAGCTCTTGTTAGTGAGATGCCCATGTTGCAATGTGTTGTGTGCTTTTGAAATTATGTAATGCACTTACTAACTAGTAAGAGAAGTAGAGTATGTCTAAATCAAAGTCTGTTCTGTCTGTAAAGTCATTAGTAACCATTCCCATACTGCAGAGTTTCACTAAAGAAATCATTCCAAAAGAACTGCAGGTTCACAGGACGTGCCAGCAAGTCTCAGTCCCTGGACAAACTGGATGAATTTCCACTGCATTCATACCCTGTAGAAAAACACATTTTCAAGCTGGATTGGAGAGACAGACCCAGAGTCATGGGTCAGTGCCAGAAAGTAGCACATTAAAGGACTGTAAAGCCAAAAATAAAAGCCGTTTGGATAAGACACAGCTAATGAATTGCTGCAAGTGATATAAATGAGAAAGACCAGTCAGCCAATGATTTACAAGACAGCACCACAAGGACTGATGGCAATAAGAACAAACAATAGTACACAGATTCCTATAAAAAAATCTCTATTGGATGATGTTTTGAAGTTTTCTCATTTAGCCATATCATACATTTTGAAAAGACTGACAAAATCCAATTATAAATGGTCAGATCTATATCACCCTATGCTGTGACACTGCCTTCCTTGCACACCACTCTGAACAAGGCTCCTCTACTACCCTTGGTGTAAAGACCAGACTTCATTGCTGAAAACAGCAGACTTTGGGAGGTTACTGAAATCTGCTCTTTGAAACTACAAACAAGGAAACTTCTCACTTGTTTTAATCTTTCTTTTGAAATATCCTAAGAGGTCCAGAGATCTTCTTTCTTTCATCCTCCTCCTCCAGTGACAACCTTCTCAATAAGAACTCCTCTCTAAATCGAGTTATTCATCTGAATATAACCAGTTTACACCATTTTTTTTAGCAATAAATATCACTTTCCAACTTGTGATAGCAAGTTCTGTGCCTTTGCTTTCTGTAATACAAGAAATTATATTAACAAACGTCTAAGCAAAAAGCTTCTTTAAATAAAGTCCCAACCATCCTTGAAGAGTCCAGTCTCCGAAATATAATGACTATGCATCAGCCACATTTCCACTCAGCTGCTATGTGCTATTTTTCCATATTTTTCAATAGCATGATAAAAAAGGTACATCTAGTTTCTTCTTGCTAGAAGAGCCAAGAAACAATTCACACAAAAGTTGCCTTTAATTCTCCCTAAAGAGAGGGAAGACTTAAAGAACATCAATATGTAGCTGGAATGAGTTTTTGAAAACTTTACATGGGCTACCAAAATATACCATAAATGCCACTGATAAACTTAAGAGTTTAAACTGGAGAGGATATAAAGGAAGCAGGTGATCTTTAAGCAGCAAGGGGAATACCGCAATCTGGTTGTTATGCCAGCACAATGCAGTCCCTCCCTACTCCTACTGTCCCTTCACATCATTACCATACAAGCAATGTAGTACTTGGCAGAAGTGAAACTCTGGAGCAAACAGCCAGAACCCAGCAGGTTGTCCAAGGAGACACTTAAACCAGTTTTGTGCAAGCCCACACCTTAGCTGCCTTTGTTAAACCAGCATACCACTTGATGTACTTATCTCACAAAACCCAACAGATGCACTAAAATAATACTCTTTGCTTGGTAATGTCACACTGTTGAAAAGAAAACATAAGTTTAAGAGTAAATATTGCAATTCCTTCAGATCTGGTCTTGATCTTGATAAGGAAAAAGCACGTGTGACCTGACTTCCCTTTCTCTTTTTATTTGTATGGAAATACCCCAAGCAGAGTCTCAACTCTGAAGAGCCCAGTCACAGCAGTTAGTTAACACACTTTCCATACTGAGACAATTTCACTTGCACAAGGAGGGGTACAGTTAGGGTTTGCTGCAGCAAATGACGTAGGGCATCACCAGTCAATCACAGGAGTAACAAGAGCAGAAACGTTGGGATTATATTCCCCGCCAAAGCTGGGCATTCACATTTCCAGGAGCCAAGTGCATACAGCCGCAAGGGTACCAAATGCCATGCTGATGGGCTTCCCGCGCCGCATGGCTCGGATGCCTGAAGCCATGTAATAAGCTCTACTTCTAATACAGAAGCAATGAGGTTTGGAAAGGATATTGCTGCTGCTGCAGCTTGTAATAAATAAAATAATATTAAAGACTGCTGTGTATTCCACGTAGTATTTTTCCAGGCGCTTACTGAAAGAAAGTAATAGTACCAAGTTTAAAAAAAAACAAACAAATACCACTGCGTATTGCCCTATAATTTTTCTGCTATCATAAAATTCCCAGCTACTCCCATAAAATCATAGCTATTTATTAATTACCCTAAACCAACACCAGCCTGGGCGTACCTCGCCCCCTGACACCAATGGTCCCCATCTTATCCTGGTCACCCGGACGGCTGCCAGCCAGCAAGGCAATACATCGGAAGAAAGGTCATTTAGCATACATGCATACATATATATAAGATGGTCTACAATTGCTATTTTGTATTTACATGCAAGGACTGTAGATCCTGGGCAAGCACGTCATGCACCAGAAGTATGGCTTTGACAGTCAGCGTGCAGAGACCTCTATTTTAGATTAAAATAGCCAACTATGGGAAAAAACACTAAATACTTTCTGCAGACCCAGATGGTTTACTCGGTATTGCCCTCTAACAAATAGCTTCTAAAATGAAGCAAAAAAGATGAGGAAAAATTATTTTGTTTTCCAGCTTCTTACCTGGCTTTTGATGGAACTTCATTCACTGAAAAAAAAAAAATGTTTCTCATCTACTTCTTGCAGGTGGGCAGGCAGCTTCTCTTTTGTTTGCAAGCACAAAGCATATGAAGAGAAAAACAAGTACTGGAATTCAATGCTCAGATTTTAATTTCTGATTTAATTTAAGAAACTACACATTATGGAAGACAACTGTTCCTTGCAAACAATAGATATGCTGCTCCCCTGCACCCAAATTCTTTTCACATCTCCTCATGCTCTGCACTTAGAAAACTCAACAGGCATAGGTCCAAACTGAAACGGGCTTACAGCTAAAAATTATTTGTCATCCCAGGCACTCTGGTGTGGTCTCAGTTCTAGGTAAGTTCTA
Organism: Phaethon lepturus; assembly: GCF_000687285.1. Lineage (NCBI taxonomy): Eukaryota > Metazoa > Chordata > Aves > Phaethontiformes > Phaethontidae > Phaethon > Phaethon lepturus. The sequence continues at coordinate 31,743 of NW_010549949.1, read as the reverse complement.
GGACACACTATTAAAGGTATTATTCAAATTAAAATTCTCCTGGAAATTGCTGTGGAACTTCTTTTTTTTTGCCTCTCACATCCAATAACATTTTAGAATATTTACTCTTAAATAATAATTATAACAAACAGCAATAATTCCGTCAAAGTTTAAAAACAAACTAGAATAAACAGTGAAACCAAGCTGGAAAGCTCTAAAATCAGCTTTAATGTCTTCATATCCATTTTTTCAATGTTTCAAACAAGCTGACTACTCAAACTTTTGTTCAGCTATCTATGTTTTCTGCAAGTTTTCTCTTCCAGTTTCCATGTTTCAGCACAAAATACCTAAGAACAGAAGCAAAAAGTTTACAGAAAGAATTTATAACCAGCATAAATATCACGAGAGTCCTAAATTTTCAGTCAACAATTATGGAAAAAAAAGCGAAACACCTGCAACAAAAAGGTGGGATTCTACCCACAGGTAAAGCTATGAATGAGCAGGCTTCTCTCCCATATTTTCTCAACTAACTTTTTCTCAATGGCACTGCTGAAACGGGACCCCTGGAACAGTCCAGCTGCTGAGAGGGATTTTTTTATTCTTTTCTAAAGAAACATTCATGTGCATGGATGGACAAGGACAAGCCATGTTGGACTTTGTACACTAAAAAACAATCTAGGTAAAAGCTGGAAGCCCGTTTTTGCCACATTTCACACTACAGCCTTATTTTCACATTGCAAATGAACCCTGCCCTTCTTCAGAAGATACAACAGCACACAGAAAAATGATTTCTTCTTTCCCTCCCTGCCTCTCACTAAACCCTCCCCATCTAAAAACATCGTTTTGCTCCTGTTTCTAAATACCACTCACCATTATTAATGGCTCAGAGATAACAAAGCGATGCCTCAGCAAATATTGCTGAAAGTCCATCCTCCCTCACGCTCTGCAGAGTCTATCAAAAATTCACACTGCCATCAGCAAGCAGTTGATAAAATACAACAAAATGCAATTACACATTTAATTTTATGTCACAGGAATCAAACTTCAGCTGCTGCTGCAAAGGACCCTACGCCCTTACAATACCAGGCTGCTGCTTTCATGTGGCTCTCAGTGAAGCCTCCAGAGGCTAATTATCTCGGCCACATGTTTGGCAATACAGCTTCTAAAAGTCTACACAATGCATCAGGTTTGCAGACAAAGAACCGTAATTGTCGATGGTCATTGCCTACGACAGCAGGTGCCTGTTCAAGCTTAATACACCAACATCCAACCTTTATCCTCAGTAAAATTCATGCTTCTGAAGCAGGGAGCTGGAACCCTGCTCTGTGGATCCTGGAAACATCCTGCAGTGGGATGGAATAAAGGGCCTGGGTTGATGAATTTGCCTTTTTTTTTTTTTCCCAACACTTTGTTAAATAAACTCTATTCCAGTTTGCAAAATTACTGTGCTCAATGTTTATAAAGAAATGTTCTGCATTGTAGATTTGTTATGGTTCAGCACTTTGGCTCAGAGCAGAAATTAAATACAAGCACAGAGATGTAAACAACTGCACTTTAGCTCTCCCAGAGAGTTATGAGGTGTATTTCATCAATATATTAAAAAAACAGCAACTTGGCTCCGAAGAAGACTTTTGTTCACAGAATAAGTATTTAAAACTTGAGGGCCAAAAATAATTCCCAGTCCCACCACCAAGACCTCTATGTGTGTTTGTTGGCATATATGCATACATATAAATAATCACTTGATACTAATTCCTTTCTGAAGAAGCTGACTTTTTTCCCCAAAAACCCTCACAGAAAGTTAGAACTTTTTTTTCACAATCTGAAGTGGAAACGCACCAGAAGACAGACAAAATGCAACCTACATAAAATATACAAGTTTCAGTGGCTGGTTATGCCATCAGCTTTTGGAGAGGAACCTTTCTTTCGATTTATTATCTTGTTTCTTATTTTATATTTGCCATCTCTGTCACCTCTCACGTATTCCCTAATACATAAAGAAGTCCCCCCACTTCTTTTCCTTGGATCCATTATCCTCATCTTCAATTTAATCTGACATGAAGTCCTTGCAAAAGCAGAGCAGAACATAATGGCTAGCTGTTGTTTTTACAGCAAAGCTATCACAACAGCTTCAGTCTACCCTTTGAAGGAGGCAATAAACCACAATCTCACCATATATACTGGGTGCCCAGATGAAGAAAAGCTTGTGACAAGGGCAATTCAGAAATCAGTTGTACATCCATAACTTTGTATGAACAACTAATAGTTTTGCAGACTTGCTCAAATAATTAGTTTAAATAGATTTTCAGCAAAAACAAAACACCTTTAAGCTTTCACAAATTTAACCTTGCAGAACAGTAATTTCTTTGGTATAGTCACTACCTATTTGTAACAGACATGGCTACAAGACCAAGAAAAGCCAGTTTCCACTTCATCATTTTCATATATTCCCCATTACTGTTTTCTAGCATCCCAGAAAAAGGGGTTTGCATTCCAGAACATTGATATATGCACTCCACAGGCCCCAAGAGAGTATCAACAGTGATAAACACACTAGCATGGTACCACTTTAATTCAAAATAGAATTATGTTCAACATTTGTTTTCTGAGCACAGTGCCCGCACAGTATTAATTTCATAGTTACCAAGGCAAAGGAATAAAAAGAATACCACCTGATGAAAGCCACATCCCACCTCAGATTATAAACTTTTTTTCCTTTCTCTATAATTATTAAAATAGGAGCAAGATGACATTTATTAGAGGAAAATTTCCACCTATAAGTAACAAACTATGAATCTGTGAAAAAGACTGCACCTAGAAAGTGTATGAAAAAGCTCTGAAAAAAAACATAAGGAGGCTGATAACTAAGATGATACATAAAATTTTCACTCTTTAACCTTACATTAAACTTCTAAGAGATAGCTCATCTAGAGCACATCATACAAAAATACTTCGCAAATTCTAAAATGTCCTCACTGCACAACAGTTTAGTCCCGTTTTGTTTAGCAAAGTTGTTTCGCATGAACTAAGTGCTCCTTCACATCACGTCTGCAGTGCCTACATCTTTATGAAATTTGAAATACCAGCTCTAAATGATACTAAGTCACTAAAATCTGATGAGATGCTACTATTCATAGACTAGTGACTACTACTCATAGAATCATAGAACAGTTTGGGTTGGAAGGGACCTTTAAAGGTCACCTAGTCCAACCCCTCTGCAATGAGCAGGGACATCTGCAACTTGATCAGGTTGCTCAGAGCCCCGTCCAACCTGACCTTCACTGTTGCCGGGGATGGGGCATCTACCACCTCTCTGGGCAACTTGGGCCAGTGTTTCATCACCCTCATTGTAAAAAAAATTTCTTCCTTGTATCTAGTCTAAATCTGCCCTCTTTTAGTTTAAAACCATCACCCCTTGTCCTGTGGCAACAGGCCCTGCCAAAAACTCTGTCCCCATCTTTCTTCTGAGCCCCCTTTAAGTACTGGAAGGCTGCAGTAAGGTCTCCCCGGAGCCTTCTCTTCTCCAGGCTGAACAACTCCAACTCTCTCAGCCTGTCCTCACAGGAGAGCTGTTCCAGCCCTCTGATCATTTCTGTGGCCCTCCCCTGGACCCGCTCCAACAGGTCCGTGTCTTTCCTGTGCTGAGGGCTCCAGCGCCGGATGCAGGACTCCAGGTGGGGTCTCACCAGAGCAGAGCAGAGGGGCAGAATCCCCTCCCTCTCCCTGCTGGCCACGCTGCTTTGGATGTAGCCCAGGATATGGTTGTCCTTCTGGGCTGCAAGTGCACATTGCCAGCTCATGTCCAGCTTTTCATCTACCAGTACTCCCCAAACCTTCTCGGCAGGACTGCTCTCAATCCCTTCACCCCCAGCCTGTAAATCTAGAAGTATTTCAGTCCAGATCACTCTACAGACCCAGGGGACTGAACAAGGTAATGTGAGATTATTTTACTGACCCTAGACCATGGCTGGACCTTGCCTGTCCCCACTCCTTGGTGGAAGTGACAGCTTGCTCCCATGAACTATACTGATGTCCCCGTTGCCCCAGCCAGAAGGGGGGTTCTCTGCTTTTGGCCAGCTGCCAGTTCCTTGGTTCTTGAAGCAGAAAGGCTGCACACCATTGCCTTCCACCCGTCCTGTGGAGTTTGAAGTTGCACAGTGCTCTCATGGGACTCACAGCCACTAGGACCACTTGCTCACCATGACTGAGGCAACTTACCTATAGCAAGTGCTTGAATAAGTTTTGATATTTAATTAACAGCAAATATATTCTAAAAACTTCTCTTGGAAACTTTCTTTCTAAAATAAGAGATGTGTATGAATTATTGTGCTCCTAAGATTATATTCATTCACATGAGCATACTATGCAAAAATGGAAATATTTCTGAAATTCACATTTAGAGCAAATGCTATGGTCTCTTTTCATCATTTTTCCTACAACTTTGAAGAAAAAAGTCCCCTTGAATGTTAAAAACATGCTTTTGCATTAGCTCACTACTTCTGTAAACACAGCATATATGTTTTATAGCTTAAAAGTCATCACTTGGCTAATTTCTATATTTAAATCTTCATTCAAAAGTACAATAGTTTTTATGACACCAGGGTACATAAGTATGTTACAGGCTGCTACTATAAATCCTTGAGTTTTGTTGGGTCTGAATAGCAACTGTTTGAATGGAGAGATCCCGCAGAACGTTTTTGCAGATGGGTTTTGCACGGTACCTCAGGCATCTCAGGCAGCTCAGCAAGGACTCCTGAAAACGCTTCCATGGCACAGACTTAACTCTACGTGGTTTAGCAGTATTTACACACATCTAAGTGCAGCCAACACCAAACTTATAATGCTGTCAACTATTTTCAAGCTTTTGATGCGCTGTTCAAGGTACAGCTCTTGGTTTGTTCAATACCTTTCCCTTTTATGCTTGGGATTTTTGGTTTCTTTGTTTGAAAAAAAGAACTGCAGCAAAAAAAAATTATAACACATTTTTGGGCTTGAACAAGCTCTTCTTTTCACAGGGTAGGCATTTTACATTGTATAGCTTCACTGAAACTGAGAAATCAAACTTATTCCAAGATATGGTACAGTGAACAGCCACAAACTTTTCATGAAGTGCTGTCTCTCCTGCAATAAACATTGCTTTCTCTCATTCTCCTTTTCCTTTTATTAAGTATTTTATATTAGGTGCTAAAATTATTAGAAATTCCTTTTAATTTACCACTGAATATGGCATCTCTTCTTTATTTCTGAAGCAATCCAGCCGGCTCCTGAAATTGTGTAACAATTTTCACAAGTAATTGATTGGAGAATCCTACAAACTGCAGCTAAGACGGTCAACAAGCGTAGTAAGTTTATCCAGATCTTCTTTAGAAACTAAAGGTTTATTTCTCTACAATCAGATTTTTGAAAGTACATGCACAAATACACACAAGAAAAGCACGTATTTGTTTATGACTTTTCAATTAACGTCATGCTTTCTTCTCCAAGACCAAAGCTAATCCTCAATATAGAACTGACATTCAGATTTTCTGGTTCTTAAATGCTGAGTGGGAAAAAAACATGACTGCAAAGACCAAGAAAAACTTCATGCAAGACAACCTGATCTGCAGCAAGGACTTCATTGTACTGTTGCCACTTTCCACAACACCTCTAGCCTTCTCCCTTTGATACACGTAAAGCATGAACTTCAATGAACTGTTTTTGTTGGCAAATAACTTTTCAATTTATTAAAAACTTGGTATATTAAAAATTTGAGTTATAATTACCCTTTAATTTCATTCACAGCATTTTACAACAGCTGCAGTGTCCTCTTCAATGAGGTTTGACTGATATGTATTGCATATACTCAACCAAATATACAATCCAGTAGTCAGTATGACCGCATCAATTCAAGGACCTTGTTCCTTCTTGACAGAGTAATAACAACACTCTAAATCCAAAGGAAGTTACAATCCAGAATTGTTCTTCAGGATGTGAAAGTAAGACTCTTTGCCAAACACCGAGGCTCTTCCGCAGAAGCAGCTGTCCCCAGACATGGAGCTACCTCTCGTTCCCTAAAAAAAAACCCTTTTCTTCTCCTGGAGAGGGACTGTTTCCATGACAACTGGGCAAAAAGAAAGTTCATGGCCACCTCCAAGCTGACTGACCTGTCATGAGAAAGAGTAAAGGCTGAGCTCATTCCTTCTCAGAGAATGAGCACAACTTTGAGACTTTCCCCTCTATGCAGCTGTCGGGTGGGCAGAAAAATGACCAAAACCTTCCCGAATTACAACAGCTTTAACTGAAAGAGCAACTTCAAATAGCACATCTATTATCTCAATTTGGACTATTTTCTTTCTTGAATTAAATTGCAACTAGGAAAAAAGCATACGTTAAGAATAATCTATGAATTACCACTTCCTATTAATTTTCTAGAGATAGCTGTATTTCCTTGGGGTACTGGCGGATGAAAAGCTGGACATGAGCCAGAAATGTGTGCTCGCAGCGCAGAAAGCCAACCATGTCCTGGGCTACATTAAAAAAAGCGTGGCCAGCAGGTCGAGGGAGGGGATTCTGCCGCTCTGCTCCGCTCTGCTGAGACCCCACCTGGAGTCCTGCGTCCAGCTCTGGAGCCCTCAGCACAGGAAAGACATGGACCTGTTGGAGCGGGTCCAGAGGAGGGCCACCAAAATGATCAGAGGGCTGGAACAGCTCTCCTGTGAGGACAGGCTGAGAGAGTTGGGGTTGGTCAGCCTGGAGAAGAGAAGGCTCCGGGGAGACCTTACTGCAGCCTGCCAGTGCTTAAAGGGGGCTCAGAATAAAGATGTCCCTGCTCACTGCAAGGGGGTTGGACTAGATGGCCTTTAAAGGTCCCTTCCAACCCAAACTATTCTATGATTCTATGATTCCCCTTAACTGGAGCTTCTGAAAATCTCTGAGTTGCTAGCTATCCTCAACATCCCAGTAAGAGAGATTTTTTTCTCATCTGCAAAATGCATAAGCAGCCAACTAAATTTAGCATAAGAGCACTCTTTTCCTCAGAGTCTGCCTTTGCATTCAGTGGGCATCCATCGGAAGCAGACATGGTACTTGCATTTACAATGTAAGCATAAAAACACCAATATATAAGCATGCTGTGAAAGCACAATACTATAAATGGACAATTTCACAGGCATCAGCTGCAAATTTACACTTTCCAAAAGATAATGATGGACCCTTCCCAAAACAATGTTAACTCTGAATGTCTTACCATCTCTCCTAATGTACCAGTTTAGGTCTTCTCTGGGACAGCTCAGGCCTATCCTCTATAAATGGTAACTCTTCTATCGCCATCCTGAAACTACACAGGCGTAACCACGCAGCCCCTTCGACATTTCTCTACCAAGGAGTGAAAGGCTGCACTCACTCCCAGGTGGCATATATGTTATAATATACCCAGGGATATTCTGTACGTTGTCTGAGAAAGTTGAAGACTGTAAATATTGAGAACTGGCTGACAGTTCTCCTAGAATACAAATGTTTAACATGTTCAACAGTGAAAGACAGACATGCAGAGCTGCTGGCTGACTGGTTATTTTTGTACTACTTCAGAATTAGAGCCCTCTGAGCTTATCAGAGGAATCAGCTAATTAACGCTGTTGAGAGCACCCTGTTTACATGCAGGAAAATGGGCTGTCATCATCTTCATCTTTCTTATAGGCAGTCAGAAGAAAAGAATAACTCTAACTTACTGAAACTCGGTGTTAAGATTTAATTGTTAAATATTGTTCTAAGGTTAATTCAGTTTTTAAACTCCATTCTCTATTTGGATTCTGTAGAAGAAGCTGAGGCAGTCCTGCAAGCAAAAAGGAAACATTTGCCTGTGCAAAGCCAACACCACCCATTTTAGAAAAGGAACGGGACTTCAGCAGTGACATGACAAACAACATATCGCTCAGAAGTAAACAAAAGCATAAATCATCAGATTTCAGAAGAGCAAGAAGCTATCTTCTGGTACTGAAAGTTAATTAATGTTTAAGATATTATTGGGATTCTACTCCCAGTTTTCAAAGAAGAGTACAAAGTGGGTTGTTTTTAAAAACAAAACAAAACAAAACACAACAGCCAAACATACCACACATCCCCCCGCAAAGCTGACACGAATTTGACAGCATAAAATTGAATGCAATCAAAACCCACTGTGTGTATGGGATATGAGGGAAACATGAGTGTCTTTCAGCCTTTCAACCAGTAGTGAAAGTGGTGCAAGATTCAACTTGCATCACTTTTTTTTTCCCCTCCCAAACATGGGGGCATTACAGAGTTGCCTGTCACTCCCCACTGTACCACGCAACGAATACAGTCAAATCCAGAACATCTGACCATTACGGGGGCAACAAAGCAATCCCTTGGACTGTAACAATTCAGTAGGCTTCGTGTCATTCCTTTTCCCATAGCAGCCTCTTTCACTGGAAACTGAGCATCACATCTAGGGTTTTCACAACGAGCTGCTGCAGCAGAGGTGGTAGGGAAGATGTTCGAACAAATCCTTGTGGGACTGAATAAACTATGTGCTGCTCACGTAATACTTTCATGCAAACATACAGTCAAAACACGCCTTCTGGAAACCTCTTTAACAGGTATCTGGGAAACTCGCAGAAGGCATTTATCTAGCTCTGGAGCACATTTTACAGTCTTATGATTCCAGGCTTACCCTGATTTCCAGTGTGATTGCAGCTCATACAGTACACACACACGGAGCCCAGTGCAAGACTATTTTACCTATTACAAAAAAAAACCCCACAAACACAAAAAACAAAACAAAACAAACCAAACAAAAAAAAAACCCACACCACCCAAAACAAAACAAAAAACCCCCACCACATTCCAGAACTGAAATGCTATATAGGTTTCATAAGATTATTTACCAAAGCATAGTTTACTACCAGTAATAACAGCAAGACCACCTGGTTTCTGACATTCACCTGACACCACTAATGCAATGAAATTGCCCAAGGAAGCACGTACGGAACGTGTCACCGCTTACAGCATCTCTACAGTAAATGATCCAAACAGAGCCAGTCAACCCTGCAGTCAGCAGCATGAGAGTTTATGTTATTCCTGTAGGAATCTCTGATCCAGAACGTCCATGGAAGAATGTCTAAGCCATCTGAAGAAAGTGCCACTTATACAACTACTATACATGTCTGTTTTGCATAGACAAATCAAAACCAGCTGTAGACACCATGTCTATAGCATGTGTTTGTATACATAAATGAATTACATACACATTTTTAAAGTAATTCACTCTTATTTTAAACATTTTTTCAGAGTGACAGCTCCCTTGAGCAAATATTGCAGACTCCTTTCACCAAACAAGCAAGACTTCACATCCAGGAACACAAAGTTTCATTGCAGCAGTTGTCTTGCAAGACATTTTATCCTATCTCTGGGAAAGACAGGGGGAAATAAATAAATAATAAAAACAATAAGTCAGCATTAAAGCCCTGGAAAGGATGCCTTCAAAATAATTAAAAAAAAAAAAAAAATCAAAGAGGGAGCGTGCATGCAGAGAAAGAGAATAAAAAAAACTTCATGCGCGTTTATAACACAAGACTTTCCTTAATGTTTAAGACGCCATTAAACAGACACCCTGCTGAAATAGTGAAGGCATTTATTTCTGATATTCAGCTATATATACAGGTGGTGGATGTGTGACTATTGCAGGGTGGGAGAGTTAAACAGGCAAATAATTTAGAATAACATAAAAATTCTTTGCTTCTTTTAAGTCTCTTCACTTTAAAAGCAATGCAGGATTAAATCTAGTGTGCACGTATAGCTTACCTTTTCTTTCTATGATTGACTAGTGATGCTTTTAAAATATGCCTAAGGCACTGCAAGATGACGCTGTGCTTCACCCAAAAGGGTGACTGTGACTTTCCCTCCACACAGCCACTTGGTGCATTAAGGAGAAAATTAGCAAGTTTGGGTTCAGTGAGCTCTTCAATATTTTTGAAACAGCAACCAAAAATAATAGAAGCAAAACCTTCACAGTGAAGTCTCTCTTTAATTATTTCTAATAAATGTTCCGGTTAGCAAATGCTGTATTTAGTGAAGTTTCTCCTCTACTGTAGCTCTAAGCAAAGTTAAAGCTGCAGTGCTGTCAGAGAGAACGGGAAAGGATACAGAAAGGCACATCCTACCCTCTTTTGTCTCCCAGCAAAATACAATCTAACTATCCTCAGATATAGAACCAACATGCTAAGTCACTTATGAAGATCTAAACTTTATTGTAAAAGCAACCTTAGTTTAATAGAATCCTGACCTGTGCTATGCAGCCATCCGAAATCTTGCCAATGATGCTTTCAACACCAACTTCAATACACACGGTCAGCAAATAAATATCCAATAAGCAGCAGTTTAAGCAGCAGACAGCTTAACCTTTCTCCTGTCTTTAAAAAATGCCAGACTGTTCAGTGTTTGCTCAAGACTCTTCTTTTACCAACATTCAATTTGAATGAGCCGGTGCAAATGCACTGTTCATCCTCTCATAAGAGGAGGATGCATTTATGTGAAACATGAGGAGAATGCCTAACGCTGAAACATACTCTCTGCATCCTCAATGAGATTTTATTACAGGGCTCTCTTTCTTCTCACTGGTGTGTGTCAGCATGCCTGCAACCATTCCACTTCTTTCATGGGCAGATGCCTGTACACTTGTATTTACATTCAGTACTCTACAGGAATGCTATATATCATACATGCATTATAACACAATCGGAGCTATTAAAAAAATTATCAACCCTGTTACTGCAAGCGTTCATATGTGATACTGACATAAAAAATATTCTGCTAATATTGCATACGCATACAGTTGTGTATCTGGTTATTAACAATCAGATTTAAAAACTGTTTTGGCTTCCAAAAGCATTAAGGGCTTGGATTTTCAAATGTGCCTCAAGGTAAGTCCATTTTATAAACTAGCTCTATGGTCCTTAGAGGAAAACCTGGTAGTTTGATTAAAAATACAAAGAAGTTTTTAATTAAAAATAGTTATTTTGTCTATTGTATCAGAGGTCCATATGAGAAGAATGTATAATTTCTGAACTTGTCAGCAAAAATTTATGGGTTAAAATCTGTTTTAAAACCCCCAAACAAACAAGAAACAAAAAACAAACTACAAAACCATAACCAGCTTCCTAGAGCTTGCAACCCTTTAAAGAACATTACTAGTGCAACTGTAATTTCCGATTAAGGAAACACAACTTCGAAAAAGAATGGCATCTACTGAGATCTTTGAGTATCTTGCGCTGTGACAACTAGATTTCACCAGCTTTGATAAATAATAAACGAGCCTGGCAAACATTCAGTTTTTCTAGTCCTCCACCTACATGGTTCTCCAGTTCTTATTGTTACATTATTTATATTTCAGGAGCATTCTCCACGCAGTAATCGCCATCTACACCAGAAGGAAAGAAGTCTCTGTTGCAAAGATCTTCCATTCCAAGACAGCAAGGAAGGAAAAAGTTATTCTTTTAAAAAGACAGTTTCCTACCCATAATAAAAATGCATGTTACAAGTAATGGGACAGAGATGCTGCCATTCTAAATGATAATCTCTTAGAAATATTAAGTTCAAGAAAAGCGTTATCTATGGCAATACCGTTCACTACCGCCTTTGTTAAAGTAATAAAAGTTCAGCAAAATGAAGCCTTAAAAAATATAACTCGTCTTGATGGCTTCTGTGTCTTCCTTGCTTTTCCCATTTATTTGTTTCTCTTTACTCATTTCACCATATATTCACTCCTCTTAACAGTGTATTTCTCATCCTATCACTATGTCCTTACTAAAGCACCATCAATGGACCCCAGGCATCTTCTAGAGTGCCTGATCAGGGGGGTGGTTATACACCACACGTCTCCACTGACTGTCCTGGATCGATCTCCCTGACCACTCAGTGCCCCAGAGAAGGGATTCTCCCTGACGTAACGCCACAAAGCACGGCAGGAGCTTCAGAAAGGTCTCACACTGCTGGAAACAAGATTTTCTTAATAGCTGCAACACAACAGGGCATGTTGTATTGAGGAGCCATCATGGAAGTCATCAGGGGCTTTGTGGGCTGATCTGCCAAACTGGCAGTATCCCCAGTGTGACAAAATTATTCTGCTTAAATTCTTGGTGATCTTCGGTTTATCAAGCAAGGCTGGTGGCAATTTAGAAAGAGTAGGAAGACACACAACTCCAACCAACTCTGTTTTTTAAAACATTCAGCAATGGAGTAAGAGGCTAAAAAGAAAATACTATGGAAATTTTTTCAGAGTCCTTCTATTCTACTGTTGTCGATACCATTCTATTATCTACGTATCCTTTTAGTGGAAGAAAAAGGATAACATCGTGTAAAGATGGCAATCCACCTTCTTTTGGAAATAAAGACAAGGAACCTCATTTCTTTCTGTTTAATCCCAAATGGAATCTGCAATAAGAGCATCTCCAGAGGAAGGCAAAGACATAGCAACTGTATTACAGGAAAGTTGTAAATTTAAGGATCTGATTTTGGAAACTTAAGCTATAACAAAGTAATGCTCTCCAGAGAATTATATTAATTATAAATTATAAACATAAAAATAACTTTTTCAGATTGAAAGGCAGAGTAATAAACTATCAACTGATCTTGCATGAACCAAGATTTAGTTTTTCTACCTTCTGGCTTCACCCTGAGTTTTTATGCAATACATGCTGATGTCGGCAAAGGCTCATATGCTGAATTAGTTACACCTAAGATAGTCATGTGCATAAGCATTTGCAGAAACAGTCCTCCAGCACTTTCATTTGGTATCTCTTTTTTCCTCCTAGTTTCATTTCCCCTTTTTTATTTCCCCTGTGCACTGCAAGTGCAGTTCACACTTGCAATGAAGAATTAAATACCTTCCTTCTGATTAGGCAAAGTTGCTGATTCCGTGTGTGCTACACCTCCATTTTCTTTCAAGGAAATGCCTACCTGGGGGGGGAAACAGAGCATCAAGAGCTTTCTAGGTAGCAGAGCAACTTTCAGGTTTTTGCTCATTCAACACTTAATCACCTAGTAGTGATTTTCAGTATCAGCCAGTTCCTTATTTGTTCCTGTTCAAAACAGACTGCTGCAGGTTAATTATTGCCCCTTCAAATATGGGGTTTTGTGGTTTTTTGATATGGTGGTTGGGTGAAAGCTTAAGGTAGCCATTTATCAAACACCCTCTCCCCCCAAATCAACAGGAGGAAAAAAATTAAAAAAAAAAAAAGAAAAAAAATCCCCAGACAATAAAAATATTCCCTTCTTCCCTATCTGAAGTAGAAGACAGATAGATTGAAGAACATACACATTCCATCTGATGGAAATTAGATCTGCTGAAGACTACTAACTGCAATACAACTTAATTAACGTTATAGATAGAAGATAAGACACGTGTAGGAGGGAACAATCTAAGAGCTCAAAGAATGTCAACTACCTGGTAGTTCAATATTTGATTCGTTCATTCGTATTCTGAGCCAAGAAATTACCCTCTTTCTAGCATGTCCCTCACTGAGTAATTCCAGGAAAAGTAATAGGTGTTTTGCATTCCGATCAAGACTTTTCTCCTTTGCCTGCTACGGAAACTCCCCTTTTCAGCTGCTGTGCCGTTAGTCGTGACGAGCAGAGGGGTGCCGCAAGGAGCCTACAACCGGGAGCACCACCCATGCGCACAACGCAGCCGGTGCTCTGTTAGGCCACGCTCCGTTCACCCCGCTTGAACCAGCGAGTTAAAACCTCTTGAGTCCTTTTTTCCACTATTGAACTCTCAAACGGAAATAGAACAGGGACTAAAGCGCTGAGGACTTTCAATCTCTGTGTCACGCAGCCGCGCTCGTTCTCCGCAGAAGGCCCCAGCCGTGGCCCAGCTCCATTCCAGGTCAGGGGCCACGCCGTGCACCGCCGAAGGGTGAGTAAGGTTACGCTGCCCGATCTGGACAAACCGAGCATCCCACCCCACGCCGCAGCAGCTGCATCCTTGGCCGCAGAAACTCGAAATATGATGTTGACTTGGAGATAGTCGCCACCCAGCTAACAAGACAACAAATTCAACTTAAAAAAAAAACAAAAACTGGTGGTTCATAAGTAACCTTGACAAAAATATATAGCAGGGAGAGGGGGGAGAACAACAACAAATTTTCTTGCTGCAGAGGAATTACTTGAAGAATACCCCCAAAATATCAATTGTACACACAGAAGTTCGTTACTAGAAGATGACCAAATCAGCACTTAGCTGAGCGAGTGCTCTATCGAATGTAAACAGAAAGAAACTGACATAAAGGCTGCCCAAAGAGGGGATCTTGGAAAGCACTTCTTGAAAAGAATAATACAAAGTATAACCTAAACTAGCAAAGGAAACATGCTCACCATCTCGTTAATCTACATTAATTCTTATGCAGCCTATAGAGGTTCTCTATCTAGGGGTATGCATCTCTTTAGGTCTGATTTAGTACAGGATGATTGTTCAAAAACATGAAGAAGAGACTGGGTGACAGCACAAACCAAAACAGAGGATTCAAAGGATTGTGAGGGACATTACAGCTCTGTTTGCGAGTTTAAGGACCAGAAATTTCAGAAAGCAACTCGGTCACTGAAATCCCACGGAATTTCAATAGCACTTAGACAGCTTACTCTCCGAATTTAACTTTCAAACACCTTTTCCTAGCAATAAATAGGGCTGGTGTCATGGTTTAACCCTAGCTGGGAACTAAGGACTACACAGCCGCTCGCTCGCTCCCTCCTCCCCCGGTGGGATGGGCGAGGTACTGTACACCTATCAAAATTACACACTCCTTTGGAAGCATCGTAATTCCTCAAGACACTAATGAAGTCATTCTGTTTCTTCGTTTTACCCAAGGTGAGAGTCCAACAGAGATGAGAAGTTGTGTGTAAATAGTTACAAATCAACTGAAAAGCAAAAGACACGACAGAGTTGTTTCCTAGGTTTCTGATTCATAAAGATGCCAGCAGTGGAGCCACGATAACTCACACAAGTCAGGATTTTCCACTTTACCATGAAAATCCAGAAACATGGCTCTCCCCCTCTCACCACTTTTTTTTTTTTTTTAATTGCATATATTATTTACATAGCAAAATGTAACCTTTGTTTATTTGTAACTCAAGTTTTTCTGGTCTTCATCTTCCTGCAGAAAAGCCAAACAATGTCACGCTTTGGAGTCTTGAAAAGACAAAATAACAGCCAAAATTTCTACCACAACAGAAGTGGTTATGAAAGCCTCACTTGGGAGGAGTGGGGGCTGAAGCCACTCAGAGGGATTTAAGCACAGAGACTTATTTAGCGTCCGTCTAATGTTAAAGGTTCGATACCACTCTAGACTACCAGCTTACCTGTACATAAGTAGTAATATAGAATGGGAGAGAGGATTTCCAAGACCATCATCCTTGCCTTGCCAGACCACTGGCCCCCAGCTATTTTTAAAAAGAAAGGGCCAGTAAGTAAGATACAGTTAGCCTACGTCTTACACAAAGCACTCCAAGTGAAGCATCTGCTAATATGCATATTAGAAATTTTCTCATTGTGGGGTTTGCATGCTTGCACAGCTGTTATAGATGGTTGCTCTTTATCATTGCTACTTTTTTTTTTCAAATAAAGTGTACCATTATTAAAACACTGCTTTCTTCCCCTCCTCCAAATGTGGTCCTGTGATTTTCACCTATTTGTATTCCTCTTCACCTTTAATTTCCTTCTTTATTTTATATCGTCCTCCAACCCTTCCGCTAGTCTTTCCAACCTTTCCTTTTTCTATGTGATTTCTTCTTTTCCATTTTACTTTGTGGTTTCCTTGTATTTCAATCTCCGTCAACTTTACTTTTTTTCTCTTTTCCCTTTCTCTGCTGTTCATAAGAATCATAGAATATCTCAAGTTGGAAGGGACTCATAAGGATCACTGAGTCCAACTCCCTGCTCCTCACAGGACTACCTAACCTTAAACCATATTAAGAGTGTTGTCCAGATGCTCTACAAACGCTGACAGGCTTGGTGTTCTGACCACTTCCCTAAAATATGGAACACTTCATGAATTTGCATGTCATCCTTGCCCAGGGGCCATGCTAATCTTCTCTGTATCGTTCCCATTTCAGTGTGTGTGCTGCCAAAGCAAGCACAATTGGATGTCCATTGGATGTCTCCCTTTCCTTCCAACAACTCCAAATTAGCAAAGCGTCTCAGATGACAGCAGCCAGTCCGTGGCTTGCTCCATCAGTTTAACCACCATGCAGAAAGTGAAACCTCAGAGTTTGATCAATTTGCTGCCACAAGACCAGCATTTGTAAAACCAGGACATCAAGCAATTAAGGTATGCAACAATGGCTAAAAAGTTAAAGGCTCATGGTGAATGCTCTGAAGACCAAGGCATTCATAGTTGAAACAGAGTAGCATAAAATCTCTTCTTGTGAAAAATTACATTTTCTCATATTAAGGAAGAGCCCAAGAATTTGTACCATGTGCATTTGTGCATTATATCACTGCTGAACATGCCATCACCAACTTCGTATCAACAATCCTGCTTCCTACAAATGACATAAAAGCATTTCTCATGAATTAACCCACCCCATCCCTGTTCCCACCAGTGTTACAGCACAGAAACTCCCCAAAAGGCTTCAAAGGCAGTGCATTAACGGATGGTTACTGCCACACCGAGGTTCAGAAGGCTGGTCTCCACCACCTTCAATAGGGTATTAATTACATTATTCTTGGACCCAAAAATATAGGACTGAAAGCTGATGTGGAACATGACTGGTTTTCTGAGAGCCCATTTCATTGATTAACTGTACTCACAGCTGTGAAGCTCTTTTCAGTATTGAGTTTAATTATGTCTTTGCTGACGCTTAAAGACCATTACTTCTTGAAATGCTTGTCATTGTCGGCCATCTAAATGTGTTTATTTTGCAGAACATGAATAAGTGATGCAGCTAATCGCAATGTAAGTGTTATGCAGCTTCACAACATTTTTGTTGCCTGGCATACGAGCAAGTTCGGAATAGGCGCTTGCCTGTTGGCGCTGCCTGTCTTGAGAATTTCCATTCATTTAGTAACTCCAGGCCAGCAGCTAAATCAATCGTGGATGGCCAAAACGCATTCATCCACCAAAGCCACAGAGCTTCATTTAGGCATACGCAGTTCAAAGTCCACCCAGCTCTCCTACTGAAAAGATTCTGGTTTTCAAGATTAAAATCCCTAGACAAGCTGCACACTTGAAAAATAAAATCAAAAGAAGTGGAGACTCCTACAACGGGCCTGTCAATAGCAACAGACAGATGAGAAAGGGGCTGACAGCAGACCAGCACACAGCTACCTCTCCACACAGCACGCAAAACCATGCCTGCTGCTAAGAAAATAGTTTTGCACTCATGTTTGCAAGTGCCAAAAAAAGAAGTGTGAACTCCTTTTCTTGTCTTGTGCTAAAATGGTGCTAATCTAAATTGGTAAGAATATCTTTTGGCCAGCGAGGGAGAGAAGACCACACTCCCGTGAAGCATTTTCTGCTGTTCAGACTACTTTGGCCAGCGAGGGAGAGAAGACCACACTCCCACGTGAAGCATTTTCTGCTGTTCAGACTACCCCAGCACCGAGGAACCAGGTTTGCTCCCTCCTGAGCACAAAATATGGTGAAGTATTTCCCCAGTACCTCCCTGAGAAGACAGCCTGCTCTCTGTTTTTTTGAGCTAGAAGCAACTTCTTCCACTTAGGATGAAACCCCACATCAGCCAACCTTTAATTTTCTACTTACCATTCAACAACCTAAGCAAAGTGTATACACAGCCTCTGCAAGAGGCTGAAGGAAAATCCACTTCTTGCCTCCTGGTGAGTCACAGCACCACTAGAAATGTAAAAAAATAAATATATCTTTTATTTAATCCACATTTTCCTCGAGGCTACAGAGCCTCTGGAAGTCCCTGAGCAATATTAGTTCTTCTTCTGCTTTCACTGCTACAGTATTATACAGTAACATAGAATTTGCCTAGTTTTCCTTCAAATAGGTGAAACTGCCAACTGACAGAAAATAAACAGCCTTTGGTAGTACAGTGAACTTGGGCAAAACAAAGTGGGAGCTCAAAGTGCTGCTGAAATGTATGAGCTGTGGAGGAATATACAGAAAGCAGGGAACAGGAGATAAATACAAACATTTATGTTACTATGAAAGGCACAGAAGAAAAAAATGCAGTTAAGCAAGAGTCCCTTAAGAAGAGAATAATTCTGAAGAACATGCATTTGAGTACAAAATGCAATTATTTCAGACAGAAAATAAGAATTAAAAAGTAAGTATTACATTTTGCGAAGGGAGAATAAATGCAATTGAATCACATTGTTCAGTGCATTGTGGCTTGCGTTTTTTTGGGTTTTGTTTTATTACCTTCACTAGTAGATCTTCCCGCCCCACCATGACCTCTCAAATCAATCAAAAATAGTAATTAAAATAAGAATTCCACTTCAGCGTCCCAATATGCCTGTGGGTAACACCAGCTATAACGTCATGGAAAGAGTTAGCAGGAAAAAAGCCAGCTATCAAATAATTGACTACTGCTGAAAGCACATATGTTCAGGACCTGGGTCCTGGTTTCCTACAGGACAGAGACTTTCAGTAAAAGCCAGTGTGCCATAAACATTATCGCACCAATTGATTTTAAAGACCAGTTAAAAGCTATTGCCTGTGACAGACCAGGTAAGCCATACAATCTGTGTTCAGGGACTAAGCAAACTGTATTTGCACTTGAAATATTTTGACCTCGGTCCCAGAACTGCTCCCAGCAGAGGTCCAGCAATGAATATCGAAGCTTTTTTCCTCCTGCCTCTGTTCAAGTCTATACATGAGCTGCTCCATGTGCCTCTCTCTTTCCCAGTTAGAAAGGAAAAATTTCTCCTTAGACCTCAGTAACAGCTTCCAAACTTAACTGTCTGCTAGAGGGTAGGAGAAAAAAGACACAACAAAACCTCTTCCAACATAAGCAGATTTGGTAGCCTTCAAGAAGCAGATGATGTAGTAAGATGTAAGGACAGTGCTATCACAATTTTAAATCGTGTGCAAATGTCAGGAGTTGACAAAGAGGGGAAAAAAAAGCACAAAACAAATTCTTAAAATGTCAAGCGCGTTCCTGCAAACCAGATTACTGCAGGGCATGGATCAAGCCAGCAGCAGAAGCATATGAGCTTAAAATGCAGCAGCAGCAGTCCATGAATAAAAGCAGCAACAATGCTCACCAGCTCCATGTATGCCTCAAGTTTACATCTTCAGATCTCATCAACACTTCCAAGAAAAGCCCCATCCCAATACAGCCCCCCATCCCAATACAGCCCCCTTTCCAGGGTCTCTTGAATTTCATTTTCACTGCAGCACAGTACACCAGAAAACTTCATAGTGTTTGGTTTGGTTTGTTTTTAAAGCTGGTCAAAAGATACAACGCATGCAGAGCATCTTCTAGAGAGAGCTGCTTCAGCAATCAATGATTCAGTAATAAACAGTTGGACCTACAGCTTTAACTCCTCTAGTACAAGTGTTTATGAATCTTGGAAAGAATTTTATTACATATTGCTTTACACTAGATGTGCAAAAGCCAATTTTCTTCCGGTAATGCTTGTGGAGACAGTTCACTTTTCTTCCAAAAGTTCTATTAATCTTGTAAAAGAGAATAATACCCTGAATCCAACCAGATATAGTATAAAGTACTTCTGCAGTTCACCATATTTTTAATTCACTTTGATGTCAGAGCCTGTGCATTCACTTTCATGATCATTCACACTATTAGGTTTACAGCAGAACACACATGCTAACCTTCCACAGAAGCTGAATTTAAAAACTAATTACCAATACACATTCTCATCAAAACCTATAATACAAAAATGGTTCTCAGTCAGATCAGGGAAGTTAACAGATAATCATCTTATCTAGTTCATGTCCTGGTTTCAGCCAGGGTAGAGTTAATTTTCTTCACAGAAGCCAGTGTGAGGCTGTGTTTTGGATTTGGGATGAGAAAATGTTGATAACGTGCTGAGGTTTTGAGGTTTTTCTGAGCAGTCAAGGACAGTCCAGCTTCTCGTGCTGGCCTGCCAGCGAGCAGGCTGGGGGTGCCCGGGGAGCTGGGAGGGGACACGGCCGGGACAGCTGACCCAGGCTGGCCAAAAAGATATTCCATACCATATGACATCATGTTCAGTATATAAAGCTGTGAGTAAGAAGAAGGAGGGGGTGGAGGGACATTCTTGAGTGATGGCATCTGTCTTCCCAAGTCACCATTACGCGTGACGGAGCCCTGCTGTCCTGGAGGTGGCTGAACACCTGCCTGCTCGTGGGGAGCGGTGAATGGATTCCTTGTTTTGCTTTGCTGTGTGCACGGCTTTTGCTTTACCTGTTAAACTGTCTTTATCTCAACCCATGAGTTTTCTCTCTTTTACTCTTCCAATTCTTTCCCCCGTCCCACCACGGCTGCGTGGGGCTGAGCTGCCGGCTGGGGCTAAACCACGACAGTTCAGAACACAGCAAAGGAGTTAGCATCCTGAGTAGCAAATCAAGGCCATAAGGCCCCAAAAATCAGAGCAATTCTGAACAATGTAACACTTGGAGGAGGCTCATGCTTTGTCAGTCACATCACGAACAGAGGAAGACAAAATTCATTAAATAAATTATTCATTAGTATTTAACAACTCAGCATTGGATCCAATATTTCTCTTCTGGCTAAAGAACAGTGCTACGAATCCATTCACTTGTAACTGCACTGCTGAAAAAGTTAATGCCATTTATTGACAAGTTAATTTATAATATCACCTTAATTAAAAAAATATTATCTTATCACTTTCTGACTGAAATGAAACTGCAGGTGATAGGGAACAATGTAGCTACAGGCTAATGAATCATTTGAAGCGATTCAGTGTCCAATTAACACCAGCATCTCGTTTGGGGATTTTTTTTTCCCCCCGTCAAAGCATTAGACGTATATTAATTATATTTTGAGTTAGTAGTAACAGAAAGTTTCAATCTCAAAGTTATCCTTCCAGCAAAATCATGGAAAATAAAACGGCAGGACCTGGAATTCACACAAGCAGACGCAAAATCCCTATCACTCACACGGGTGCACAATAGGGGTAGGAAACCTTTCCTAGCCTGATTTCTACAGCTATTCCAACACACCACCAACTCAAGGAACCAGTGTCCCTTTATGCCCAAGACACAGGAACAGTGACCCATTCGCTTCCATCTGGAGGATCGTCTCCAAAGCCATCTTCATGATGTACCAAGCTTTGCCTGGTCGAGAAGGTGGCTGCTTCTTGAGGCTTTTTAAGCTAATCTTTGCCAATTAAAAGGAGATGAAGTAACCCGCCGGTCTTCAAGATGAAGCACAGTTGGGAGATTCAGGACAGGGGGACTTGGGGTGGGTGGAGGAAGTATCCTTTGACTCATTACAATCTCGGTGCATGTGAGATGAGTGGATCAGTAGTTGCCTGGTCCTTGCCTGTTGACTGCTTAGTAACACTGGTTTTGGATTAGTCAGTAGAAATTTCTGAAATATAATACATTTTTTCCCCCATAAAATGTTCATCACTAACTTTTACTAACTCTCTAAGACCATAGCAATACAACTAAGATAAAAAAAGAGATCAAGTATTTAAGTCCAAACCTGGCTTGGTGTTTTAATACTGTGAGCATGGGTGGACTTAAGAGCATCTTATTCACGTATCCTATTCCAGCTCTGCTACTGTTTAGGAAAGGTATAGTGTCATTTCTTTCCGGCATTCTTGCAATTACACCAGGGAGAAGATGTTTACGTGGTGAACCAAACGTTCACTTGAGAACAAAGCAAGCAGTCATTTTTGAAAGTGATTCAGCAGTGGGGTTGAGCTCCGTAGTTGCCAATTATTTTGTTCATCAATCATGAACTCACAACATTACTACATCAATTAGGAAAAAACCCAACAAAAAAAGCCAAGTACCATCTTTGCTGCATAACTGTGTGACATTATCCTGTATCTTTTCCCCATCCTTTTTATCATTAGTGTCATTATTGTACCTTCTGACAGAAAATTATGAGAACTGCAGCCAGCACTAATTTGAATCCAAATAATGGAAAGCTTCGTAAGAAGGATTCAATGACCATATGTATGCTCCTACCTGAAAATCTACAGGAAAAAAAAACCCAAAAAAACCAAAATCATACCTTTGCTTCTCATGAATGCTCAGTTTTAATTAAATGTCATCGCTCCAACTAGATCACACCTCATCTTTCTTTCAGAAGCAAGGCAGAAAATCTATGCTTCTGCCTCTTTTTAACAGAGCTTTATCTATGTTTCTAGGTTCCCCTTTGCCTTTATTTACAACAAAGATTTCTCACCCTTCCCTATAAACTAAAGCAATTTGATCCCACCCATGTAGCAGCTCTATGCAATTGTTGCCCAGCCAAT
This sequence comes from Phaethon lepturus, assembly GCF_000687285.1. Lineage (NCBI taxonomy): Eukaryota > Metazoa > Chordata > Aves > Phaethontiformes > Phaethontidae > Phaethon > Phaethon lepturus. Next base: position 9,353 of record NW_010549949.1, on the reverse strand, counting down.
AAATTAACAGACTCTTGGACTGATCATGCAAGGTAATTCTTTTTTGGCTGTTTTATCACTAACCTACAGACAGCACTCACCTCCCAAATCTGAAGCTCGAACTCAGCTCCTGGTCTCCATTATTGTGCTGTTGTGCACCAAACTGTTCTAATACAAATAAACAATATATAAAGCTTCTTTCTAGCATTTGGCTCCCCAAGATGATCAAAATGGCTTCTTTTCCTCATGCTGTAAGAGGTCTGTGCTGCAGATTTAAAGGTTCAGAATTCACGTTCTGCCATGAGTATACCTAGAAGAAACTCAGAGTTGCAAAGTACTTTTCAGAAGAAAAAGGAAAAAAAAGGGTGGATTGTTCTTAAAGTTACTTAGCATTTTGAAAGTGAATCCAATTCTCTGTTGAAAAAAAAAACTTTAAGATACCTGGGTAAAAGCCAAACTGTATGCATCATGAGCAGATGCATGCAACCTTCTGCTTCTCCTTACTCCAGAGGAGCTCCTAATCCAACAGACTTTCACCGTCTCACACCTCTCTCTTCCTGCCATAATTACCTGCCCCATGGACCAAATCTGGATGCTCCTCCCTGAGTTGTGCAGTCTCTGTCCTTTCCCATCCAGTTCTCTTCACAATATCCTTTCCCCCTGCACTGCATGCGCATCTTTTAGCACAACCAAGAAATAACCAAAAGAACAAATAAATGCAATGTAACACTGTGACTAAAGAAAGGACATCTTTACTGAAGGTTTATAAATTAACACCCTATTACGAACAGCTGCAAATATTACATGTTGTCAAAAAGCTTGTGGTTGCCAAAATCAAGCATCGGCACAAACCAACTGCTATGCCAGCTATTCCTAGCCTTTAATCTTTTCACAGAGATGGAGATCGCTTTTTCAATACCATAACATGCATTAGGTAAATTAAGCAGTTGCCTGAAGGCCACTGGAAACCTCTCAGTCTTGAAACAGTAAAGTCAACAAAAACACAGCTTGAAATTATTTATTAAAGCTGTAATAAAAATCTTTTGGAGAGTATTGTCCATGCTTGATAAACTAGTGACGACTACACAAAACTAGAATTGCCCAAGTTAAACCTCACTTAATTTCTAAATGAAGTGGAAAAAAAATGAAATTAACTCAACGGAGTTGCTCTGAACTATTTCTGATCTTGAGATTAAGTTTTCTGTTTAACTCACAGCATGGCTCCTTCCTTGATTTGTTAGGAGACATACACTGAAGTTAAATAAACAAGTAACAATAAAATGTTCAAATGCCTCTTCTGTTCAAAATGCCCATCTCCTATTTCTCTTACTTGGGAAAAGAAGCAGCATATCCCTTATGAAGCCTCCCTGGGACATACGACTAATTCCCCATTATTTTTCCCTTTTGGTAAACTATTTTGATTATTTTCTTATTAGAAAGCTCCACTCAAGTTGAACAATACCCACCATTCAAATCCACCAACAGCACTTCTAACATATTTCATTTCCATGGCATTTAGTATATTGGGACTCTGTCCATGGGGAAGGCTGACCAAAAACACCAAAACTTTTTTTTTTGTTTTCTGCAGCAAATGAAGACTCTTTTTAATGTAAAAGCTAAATCTTTGTCTCTAGATGAAAGATTCAGATTTTTTTTTTTTCTTTTAAATGGCAGTAATTTTAAACTTGGTTGCTCATACTCTTTTCTTTGCCATGAGCAAGCTAACATCCAAACATGACCTGTCATGCAGTTTCACCATCAGCATCATTAGAAGGTGGGGCAGGAGGCATCCCAGAGGGTATCTCAGGCTGGACTGCTGAATACAGAAACGCAGAGAGGAACAGAAGGGTAGGAAGTACATAAATAAGGCCTGTCACTCATCAGGGAATCAGACCTGCAAACTGTTTTCCTAAGTGGCCTGAGGAGCTTTCATAGGCCTAGAGGAACAGTGACGATTATACCCGTTTCACAAGCCTTTTTGACAGACATCAGGCAAACTTCCACTCCTCATCTGAGATCCCATCTGATTACTGGATGCCGTTCTTGCAATGAACTCAGACACAGCAATGTGTTGTACCCAGGTCAGAGGCTGAGGGCGCAGCCTTGTGTGTTTCACAGAATCACAGAATCATTAAAGTTGGAAAAGACCTTTAAGATCAGCAAGTCCAATCATCAACCCAACACCACCATGTCCGCTAAACCATATCCTGACGTGCCACATCTACACGTTTTTAATTTTACCCAACTAAGAAAGCCACCAAAAGGGACAGTCCCTTTGGGCAGCCCTCCCTTGCATTGCATTTATCAGTCATGGAACCGTGCCATAACTGAATGAAGGAAAGTCGGGGTGTCAACATGGGGTGCACAGGGTCAGGGAGGGTGGGAGATGGAGTAGCTTTCTACTGAATCAAGAAAGTGGTCCAAGGAAACACAGCTGGGAGCTAGGAAGGAGGAGGAGGAGAAAGAGCTTGGCCATTTCTCTCATCAGCAGTATACATCTAAACCACATCATGTGTATGGTGAAACCACACCATATGCCAGTAAAGCAGAACTGGCAGACAACAAGTCTCACCACACCTAAGAGATTTTCCTTTGCTGCACCTGATGAATCCAGCACAAGTGTGCATGCCACCCAGGACGTCACGACCAGAATGAAAGCTCAAAATCCTTCCTCCCAATTGCACCCTCCCAGCAGCCCTCTCACCGTGGTCACACCTTCTCAACCACCTGCGCATACTCA
>NW_010549949.1:4194-6603 GCF_000687285.1 Phaethon lepturus | reverse complement strand
TCCTCCTCTACCCTTCCTCCTCTAAAATCCCAGTTCCCTTGCTTTCAAGCCACCATTACTTGCCAACTGCTCCCTCAATGTATTGCCTTCCCTCGTAGTTTACATACATTATACATGGTGCAATTTATACATCTGAAAATATGATGCTTACTTTGACAGTTTAACAACAACAATAAAAAAAGGAACAGCAGCAAAGTGCATAAATCCATGGAGAGAAACCAGGAATAATGTTTCACGGGCAGCAGAAGATGGGAGTCCCATTTAAAGCAAGAACCCAGGAGCCAGAACTACCTCACATTGAACAACAGAGTTGAAAACAAAACCCATTAGAAGCAATCCAGCCTTCACTGAAACATATACACATCATCATTAACAATAATAATTTGGCTCTTCATGTGTGATCACTGCATGCTAGCCTCATTTAATATTCGTAATGGCCATTAATGTCAAGAGGAATTGTGCACGTGGGCAGCAACGCTGCCCCTCTGCTGCTCCCCCGTCTGCGCCGCAGGGAAAACCACCTCTCCCTGCCACTTCTTCCCTCTAATCCAACTTATCAGCGGAAACAAGGAAACAGCTGGGGCAGCTGAACTGAGCCAAGTGTAGCAAATACTATTCCTCTTTTTCTTGTTTTCCCTTTTTTTATAATACAGGAATTCTGCACCAGAGAGGTACGTTGTAACCATCTGCCCATGCGATACTGAATTCAAGACGGCCCATACCGGAGCACTGCAAGGACAGAATTCATTACAATCCGCGCTTTGGATTTTGATGATTGATTTCATAGGTTACCATCATCTAAAAATCACAGAATCACAGAATCATTAAGGTCGGAAAAGACCTTTAAGATCATCAAGTCCAACCATCAAGCCAACACCACCATGCCCACTAAATCATGTCCCAAAGTGCCACGTCTACATGTTTTTTGAACACTTCCAGTGACGGTGACTCCACCACTTCCCTGGGCAGCCTGTTCCAATGCCTGACCACTCTCTCCATAAAGAAATTTTTCCTAATATCTAGTCTAAACCTCCCCTGGCGCAACTTGAGGCCATTTCCTCTCCTCCTATCGCTAGTGGACACGAAGATTATGGATACAGAAAATGCCAAAAAGAAACAAGCATTAATCCAGCATAGTTCATCCAAGGTGTCCCACCCTCCCCTCTACACAACATGTATGGGGGTAGGGGAAGCATTGTATTCTGCCTCCCCACCACCTTGGCAATATCCTCACAGGCCGAAATTTTCAGAGAGAAAAAACGACAAGGTATCACTGCAGTGCTGTAGGAAAGGTTCATCTAGAACAAATAGCATTAAATCATCCTCATCAATGTACCAGTTACAACATTCATCAGCTGTTGTTGTTATAATCCTCAACTGACTGAGACACAGAAACAGATGAGTCTGACTGAAATCTGCTACATAGAAGATTGAACAAAATTATGGAAAAAAATTGAGTTCATACTTGTTACCATGCCCTTAGTAGCTCAGATGAGCCACAAAACTATAACACCTAAGGTTTTCTTCACATATGGGCAAAGCCACCAGGACGCTTCCAGGAATCTAACTTCTAGAACACTGAAGGAATAAACTTTACAAAAGTGTCTACAATAAATAGAGAATAAACCATTCAATTGGACCAATGCGTTATTTTCTAGTACACCTTTTCTCCTTCCTCTTCTCCAAGCGGAATAGACCAAGTCTGTTCAGTCACAGCCAAGCCACAAAGGAAAAGAACTTCATGTCAGAAGGACACAGGCAGATATATTTCTTGAGGTAGACTTACTTCACCCATTCACTTCACACTAAAGTATGCAAATCCAAATCCACCACTACAGCTGCCAAATGGAAAGTAAGATTTCACATAAAAACCTATAGAATTGTGAATTCCAAATGGTTTTGCCTGGAATAAAAGATCAGCAGAAAATGCTTACACATCTATTCTTTAATTCTCAGGTTTATAAAAAAGGTCCTGCATTGGGTGATTCTTGCATAAGTTTATAATTCACTGCCAGTGCCAGTCCCTCACGCACTTCTTACTTTCCTCTTACAGAACCCCAGCTTGTATCCACATCATCTCAAGATACTTATTTTTGTTTCCCATCCCACAGTAATTTCTGATTTTTGCTATCTTCCTTGCAATGATTTAAACAACACACTTAAAAGTCCTTTAGAAAAGGACATGGAACAGAATAGTCCTCCAGAAACCTTGCTTGTCAGTGTCCATCACTTTACTATAAATATATGGCTAAGTAATATCCTACTACTTTATCAATTATTTTATTACTATATCAAGTATTATGTGACATAAGGCTAAGTTCTCTATCTTTAAGGGCTATAGTTTAGTCTTCTTTTACATTAGATCCTATTTTCATAACATTTTAATTAGCAACTCATTTACTTAGGTCA
>NW_010549949.1:3479-4163 GCF_000687285.1 Phaethon lepturus | reverse complement strand
AGCTGGAAGTCACCAGGCAATTCCATCTTGTTAAACAAAAGTTTTCCGGCTGATTTCATGCATCCCATCCCACGCTGGAGAGAAAGGGGAAGGGCACAAACAGCTAGAGGGAACAAGTCTACACACATGAGAATGGCTTCTTTTCACTGCAAGCAAAGACTGGTTCCCAGTTTGACATCTGTACCCAAACCTTTGCAAAATTTCTGTATCACTGAACGTATATGACTTGTCTGTAGTTTTCAACTCATTTTACTGAAAAAACACTTAATACCTGCAAAAATGAAAGACTGGAGAAGAAGGGTGTGAGGAAGGGCGCTGCTACCACCCAGCTGGAAAGGCAGAGACAAGCCCCGTTGGAGCTGTGGGGGGCTGAGCATCATCTTTTTAAACTGTGCTCTGCTGGTTTTGGTTGGGATAGGGTTAATTTCCCACATAGTAGCTAATATGGGACTATATTTTGGATTTGTGCTGGAAACAGTGTTGATAATACAGAGATGCTTTCATTACTGCTGAGCAGTGCTCACACACAGTCAAGGTCCGTTCTGCTTCTCACCCCACCCCACCAGTGAGGAGGCTGGGGGTGCCCGGGGAGCTGGGAGGGGACACAGATGGGACAGCTGACCCAGGCTGGCCGAAGGGACCTTCCATACCATCTGACGTCATGCTCAGCTTATAAAGCTGGGG
>NW_010549949.1:0-3180 GCF_000687285.1 Phaethon lepturus | reverse complement strand
CCCCCAACCCACCAGCAAGAAGGCTGGAGGTGAACAAGAAGCTGGGAGGGGACACAGCCAGGACAGCTGACCCCAACAGACCAAAGGGATGTCCCAGACCATATGACGTCATGCTCAGCTTATAAAGCTGGGGGAAGAAGAAGGAAGGGGGGAAGACGTACAGAGTGATGGCGTCTGTCTTCCCAAGTAGCCGTTACGTGTGACGGAGCCCTGCTGTCCTGGAGGTGGCTGAACACCTGCCTGCCCGTGGGGAGCGGTGAATGGATCCCTTGTTTTGCTTTGCTGTGTGCGCGGCTTTTGCTTTACCTGTTAAACTGTCTTTATCTCAACCCATGAGCTTTCTCCCTTTTACTCTTATGACTCTCTCGCCCGTCCCACCAGCGGGAAGGAAGCAAGCGGCTGCGTGGGGCTGAGCTGCCGGCTGGGGCTAAACCACAACATGTGCTGACCCACCCTCCAGCCCCGTGCCCTGGCCCCGGAGGTCTGGAATTTCAGTACATCTATGAGTATCTTTGTTACCAGAAGCTTCCGGCTCCAGTCCCTTGAGAAGTTAATACATTAGACTCACAGAAGACTGATGGAATCATAATCAAAATATGCTCACATTTGGAAAAATCCCTATGTTAAAACCCTTAGAGCTTTAGCTGTACACCTGCCCTGCCTGCCTCCCCCCCCCCCAAAAATGTCACTTATGCAGGTAAGTAGCTAATTGCTGATTAAAAAAAAACAAACAAACAAACACCACTTTGATTACACATTTTGATTTAGTTATAATCGAGAGAAGTTCATTCAATAATCACATAAAAGCCATACACCATTTACCTGAATGAATTCTACAGCAATTGATTCTTCCTTTGTACACAAAAAAAAAGTATACTACAGTCACAAGTTAAAAGTTCTATTTTGAGTTTTAATTTGGTTTAAAGAAATTCCCTGCCACTGAGGAACATTATTTGGTGTTATGGCAAAAAACTCCAAAACATTGCTTTCTAAGTTAAAAAATTATCTTTTCATCAGTTATTTCAACAGACAAAATTATCCTCCACTTCCTGCAACGACGAGATAGCATTTGCAATTTTTCAGTTGCTTCTGCACATCAACATGCAGATTACTATGGAATACCAAACACCATCACGGACAGATCACACACCTTCATCTGGCACCAGTAAAATTTAGTGATAAGTCATCTCTGAAACCATTTTTAAAATATAAGAAGGAAAATCTCCAAAAACTCCTACAGTTTTAATGCAGCCTTCACAAAGACAGATCATCACTCATCCTTCACTGGCATACCTGTGACCTCACAAAATACTCAACAAAAAAGTTATTTTTAAATATTATTTTTAGAAACCTCATTTTTGAACTCTCTGTGTCATACAGTCTTTAACACAGACCAAGGCCCTAAACACATTTATAGAACTAAGCCTCTAAAAACACTCAGTGTTAAACATTAGATGACTTGGTCATTGTAAAAGACTGCCACAAATTCTTTCATAAAAATACCATCTCTAAAAATAACCCATAAAAATACATTCTGAACCACACTGATGTTTATGACAGTATTTCTAATAAAAATGATAAATTTTATTTTATAGCAAAATATTATGCATAAAGACATTCTCTTTGGTTTCTGAATTTACCATCCTTAGTTACCCTTTCTGTAATGACCAGAGGGCTGGAACAGCTCTCCTGTGAGGACAGGCTGAGAGAATTGGGGGTGTTCAGCCTGGAGAAGAGAAGGCTCTGGGGAGACCTTACTGCAGCCTGCCAGTGCTTAAAGGGGGCTCAGAAAAAAGATGGGGACAGACTTTTTAGCAGGGCCTGTTGCAATAGCACAAGGGGTAACAGTTTTAAATTGAAAGAGGGCAGATTTTGACTAGATCTAAGGAAGAATTTTTTCACAGTGAGGGTGGTGAAACCCAGGCCCAGGTCGCCCAGAGAGGTGGTGGATGCCCCATCCCCGGCAACATTCCAGGTCAGGTTGGACGGGGCTCTGAGCAACCTGATCGAGTTGCAGATGTCCCTGCTCACTGCAGGGGGGTTGGACTAGAAGGCCGTTAAAGGTCCCTTCCAACCCAAACTACTCTATGATTCTGTGATCAACATATTAAATAAACAAACATACCGAAATCTCTAAAGCAAAGGGATGGGCTCTGCTTAGCTCCCCGCTCCAGTACAATTCAGCCCGTGCACCTCAGGAGATGGAGCCTCTCTCTCAGGGTTACCACCCTCCACACCAAGACCATCCCTCGGGAGCTACCTGGCCAACCCTGCTGCGCCCTGGCTTTGCTGTACGGACAGCAGTCTGCCTTCCAGATAACCCTATCCACAAACGAGATACTCCAATCGGAAAAAACCCGCCCATCACATCTACCCCTTAGCTCAGTTATGTGGCTAAAGCACATCTGTATCTCAGAGTTGCAAAGCAACTGTTTTAGTATATGAGAGAAGGATCTGGGCAGTAAGAAAATAATACGTCTGAAACTTTGACCTTCTTAGCATTTTTGTAAAATAAAGCCCCAATTCTCTTAAAGACAAAAGGAAATGAAAGGGGGAAAAGAAATACTGCTTTAGGAGGGGGCAAAAGGGTTCGGAGTAAAACAAAGTGTCTGCCTGAAGCAAACTGCAACGGGTAACTTAAGAAACCAAGCCGCTGTGTGCCACGTCCAGTTGATTTGCTAGGAAGTAAGTTACTGCTGTGCTGTTGAAAGCAACAGCGGAGTTTGAGCTGGGAACACAGGTCCCACAATCGTATGGCGGTTTATGACTCGGCCAACAACCCCATTCAGCTCAACATGGATGTATTTTCCACGTAAAGACAGCAAAACCAACTGAAACAAAGTGCAGTAATATGCAAAATTACAAAGTGGCTTAGAAGAAAAGTAACATTTTACTGTGGCCTTTCGTGTTCAGGTCTCCAAAAGGAAGTTAGTAAATCTACAAAAATAACGATACTTACTTAATGAGTAAGTCTTTCTTTTTAAGGTTTATTGAGGACAGGTGGCTTTTTTAAACTGAGCTTTAAAATTTGTTGCAGGGATTATCAGTTTTATTCTTTATTAAAAAGTAAATTAAAAATTGATTTTTTATTAAAATAAGTACAACTTTGAAACACTTTATTAGGAATACATATAGCTTTCACTTAAAGCTGTGAAGCCACCGAGGCGAAGGGCTCCGGAG
>NW_010549948.1:63487-69320 GCF_000687285.1 Phaethon lepturus | reverse complement strand
GTGTAGAGCAGCCCTGGCGAAGCGGGTCGCCTGCCTCACGGAGCCCTCCGCAGCTTACCTTGCTGCAGTGCGGCCGAGCCGGGTGGGTGAGGCCGTGTGCCTTCGTCTACCTAGTGCCTAGGACCTAGCGGCAGCTAGGCCTCCCAGCTAGCCCTCCTTCCTACGGCTGTGTAGCTGGGATGACAGCTTGCACCTCCACTCGCCAGAAAGAAACGGGCGTCCTGGGTGCACTTAATGTCATGTTTTACCTTTCAGCGTGGTTCAAATGCTGGGCAGCGGTTTTTTAATTGTATGAGCTAGGTACAGCCGGCTGGTGAGCTGTGTAACGGGGGCTTTCGTAACAAGGAGATGGTCTGTCGGGCGTGAGAAGCGACTTTGGTACCAGAGCTCTCACTTGCGAAAGTGAAGGCCGCATTATCATCTTGCCAAGAGCCCGAGGCAGCGCCTAGTTTGCATATCAATGTACAGGCTCCAGCAACCGGAATTCCTAGCTCGTTCCTATCTCTTGTACTAGAGATACAAGCTGTTTGTGCCGAGTTCAGCAGCGGTGGAGACTTGCAGCCGGTCACTTCTGTTTGCATCTTGGAGGCGAAAGGAATGCAGACGTTTGCCTTCCTCTGCATGTGATGGGTAGTTTGGGGCTCTGTTTTAATACATTTTAATTTAGTTTAGTACTATATGTTTAGTTTCAGCTTCTGGTATTTGTGCCAGGCTGGAAGGCGTTGGAAGGTGATGAATCAGAGGACCAGCAAAAGGCCTGTATGGACAGGTTCCTCTCTTATTTAAGAGGGTTTTATCCAGTAGGAAGGTTTTATCCCATGGTTATCAGGATGAAATGAACTCGTGTAAGAGCTTGTATTTAGGGGAGGTATTTGAGAGAGATAATGAAGTCACATTGGTGCCTGAAGTATGGACTGGACTATGCATGTTATATTTCAGCCTTGTGTGTCAGCTACTGCTGACACTGCTCCGTAGTTTGGGATTGTCCTAAACTCTGTGGTGCAAATCTAGATGGTGTGTAAGTGCAGCAGCTGCGTTTCCATCCCTTGTCTGGCACCTGGGCTCCTGTGATGCTCCTGCCTCTAGCAAGGATGCTGGAATTTCTGGAATTGCCTTTTCTGAGCTTCTCTTTGTCCGGTGCCTTTCTGTGTGCGGGACTGAAAAGGAACTTCCAGGTCATGAGCAGGCTCCTGCAGTTGCTTCTCACTGAGCTGCACATGCAGAGCCCAAAGGAATGCTGAGCAAAGGTCTGTTTCATGCCCTTCCTGCTCTTGACATGCTATCCTATCTCTGCATCCTATTGCAAGCTTAACTGCTCTGGAAGTCTCTGTTCCTTCTGCATTGACACCATGCTTCACCACTTTATCAAAAAACAAGAGCTGGCCTCTGAGGGTGAACACCATTGGCATATGCCAGGTTCACTGTTGCCTTGATTTGGGGATTCTGTCAAGTGTGGAGAAACTAGAATCAGCTGTCATGTGGTAATGCTGTACTGGCTTTCCAGTCGTTAGGAGGTTGTATCTCAGTATGTCTGTGAGTTGTTGGGTTTGCAGGTCTGCGCTGTCTTACAGAGTCAGTGTGCTGTGTGCTGTATGCTCAGAACGCAGTGGCTGAGCCATGAACAGCGCTAGGCTCTTGGTGGCCTCAGTGGGTTTATGAAACTTCACCTCTTGTCAAGTCAGGTGTTCAGGATCTGCAGTGAAATTAGTTGTTTTTAGGGGGTCTTGCACATCAGCCCAACCTACTCACTACACCTGAGGCAATGTCAGCACTCCTGCTTTTGGCTAGCTGTTCTTCACTGGTTTTATATGTGAAAAGCTTATGAAACTACATCTGCCTTGTGAGCAGAGATAATAAAACATAGTTGCATATTGTTTTTTTGTTTTGTTTCTAAGGAATGCTGAAAGGTTACATTTTCTGTGTTTTTGTTCTAGTCTCCTACATGTTGAAGAGTTGTTGTAGTTCCACTTGAGAGGATAAGAAATGTTGCATGTTGTGGTCTTCTTTAAACTTGTGTTGGGATCTCCTTGCTATCAGGAATGGAATTCGCTTACTCTCTACATAACCTCAGTTGATGAGGTGCCTGTACCTGGGGAACTGTGGCTGAACCAGAGAGGTGTGGGAGTCAGCTGAGAAACTGCGGTGACTTTGTAACTTAGGTTAAACTTTTTAGATCAGCTGTAGTATAAGGAATTTGCATGTGTATAATCTGAACTGGCTTCTTAGCTGATTTAGCTTAACGTGCAAGATCTAGCGAGAGGTTCAGTGAATACTCTTCTTGTGCCAGAATAGCTTATTTTGGGTCAGGTAAGCAAATAGAACTGGTGTGTTTCTACAAAAAGGATCAGAGTGTTAATTTTCCCTTGTTTTAATTGAAAAAAGCATCTTTGGTTGGACCCTGGTAGGTCTCCTGCAAATGAGCTGAGTTTAGCCTATCAGTTGCCTATTCACTCCATGCCTCGCACCATCATGCTTTATTTATATGCAAAGCATTTAAAAACAACTGGGTAACTGCTTTCAACTTGCTTTGCACAGTGGAAATTAATACAGAAATACAGCAGGAGGTGATGGAGACTTTACGTCAAACTTTGAAGACGTACAATGAGTGGACTCTTTCCTAATAAGTGCAAATGATGGTCTGTTAATGGTATAATGATGATTTCAATACTGAATTAAAGTTGGGTGAAATAAAAGCACTTCCTTATGGATACATGCACTTTACTGTTGAGTAAGTTGGGGATGTAAAGTTTAATAGCATTTGGTATGGCTGCTGCATTAACTGTGCACTTATTTTCCTTGAAACGGGAACAAATCTAATCTCTCTTCCCTAATTAGGTAGATGGTACTGAGTGTTTAGCTTGGACAGTTACTGGGCAACACATGATATGCTGTAAGCTGATGCCGTGCTTTGCCTTGCTGCAATTTGTATGTCATTCCTTGCCATGAAAAAAATGTGGAAAACAATCAGGAGATACTTTTTTATATATGTGTGTATATATATATATATAAAGTCTAATGCTTCATGATCTCTTGTGATGCCAATCTGATATGACAAGCTTCTGCCTTTGACAGAAGTATCTTGGCAGTTTGGGCCCAGAGCTCTGAAGAGCAAAACAAGAAAACATCTGGTCTCTGTTGCTGATTTGGAAACACTGGAAGACTAATTAGTTGCATAACCACTAATATATAATAATATATATTATAATATATATAATAATACGTACAGTGCACTCAAATAAGTACCAGAAATGTAGGGATGTTTGTCTTCTTGTCTTGTAATGACCCACCTACCTCTGTGACTGAGACTGCATTTGAGTTGCTTGCCCTAATACCCGACAAAATGCAACTTGCTCTTTATGCACCTCTTTAGTAAGAAGTGCTGATGCACCGTTTGCTGGTATGTGCTGTGGTTTCTTTATGCCTAAAAATACGTTCTTGAGTGACAGAACGAAGTTCCTGCTTATGTCAGAGGGCATTGCCCTAATTGAGGGTTTAAAATGAGCTGAAGCTGCCAGGGAAACAATTACTTTGATCTTGAAAGAAAAGGTGATGTTACTGTTGAAGCAGCAGGGTAGAAGTAGGTTAAATTTAATGTGCCCTCTTTCTCTTTTTGCAGCGTGCATGTCACTTAATTTTTAGCTGTAGGTCTACATGAATGTGCCATCTGTTCCGCTGTGATCAAGTGGAACAGATGTTGGGTGCTCTTGGGCTGGGGGCATGTTTTTTAGTGTTTGGTTAGTTGTAGCCTCTTTTATTTGTACCACAGAAATTCCAGCAATTGCAAGTTGAGAGCATGTTTGGAAATTGAACCACTGTTTTAACTACACAGCTGAGTGAAGATGTGGAGCGAGTATCTGAAAACCCAACAGATGAGGGAGAAGGAGAGATGGAAGTTCAGGAAGATGCCAGCTCTATTATTTTACCAGGTGAGATCTATTGACCCAGAAATTACCAACTTTAAGTGCCTGATAAGCTGCTTCTGTGTGTGAGTTTGGTTGTGGGTTTTTTAATTGCATTTCAGAAAACAAACAAAACACTAAATTACTTATTTTGGGGGATAAGTGCTGGTGGAAAGGCAAGGAGTTTTTCCAAGGCCTGAGATGAGAACATTTCTTTGTCATGAACTGTGCTCAGTCAAAGAAGATTCAGCACATCTGGTTCTGAGATAGCTTAGCATGTCATCTTCCTTTATGTTGTGTCTTACCTGAGTTGCAAGTGTCTGTGATGGCAGTGGATTGCAAGCGAAGTCTGTGCCAGATTTATGTGAGCAAGGTGCAGTATTGAACAGATGTGCTTTTAAACAGGTTTCAGTTAGACTGTTCAGATCTGCTTTTGGAGGGTGTGGGGCAGTGTTAAATGGGCTTATTGCAGCTCAGATGTAGGCATTAAGGTAAGCCAAACTGAAATGACTGCCCCCTAAATGCTTTGCAGCTGTTCAAGAGTGTGACATGGCCTGAGAGGGTCTGACTCATTAGATTACACCACATAGAAAAGTCAGTGTAAAATATGCCTGCTTACCTCCTTTCATATGTGGGGTTTTAATGCCCCTTTTGTGTGTTCAGCTATATATCGCTTGTGATTGAACAATGAAATGTAACTCAAGTGTACATGAACTTTGTTCTTAAAAGTATTGCCAAAAGGAATGGTTAATGCAAGTAGTATGGGGAAGGCAGTGTCTGCATACAAGTAAGACTAGTGTGAAGATCTGCAGAGGATAAGCTTTGAAGGCAAGGAGACTGTGAAAGAATTGGGTGGGTCTTTTTCTAGCTGTAATTAGAAGAATCCTTTTGTGAACCTTTATGTAGCATACACAAGGAGTTATGAACTAGAGTCCAAAAATGAGAGGGTAACAAATATCTAGTGACTTCTACTGTAGTGGAGATGCAATGCAGATAGCTGTGTAAGAGCATTTAGAATATTAAGTCTCTCTGCTGATGCATATGCCGAGTGTAGAAGAATCAGTTCAGACTGGGAAGGGGGATAGGAGTTGTTTTTCCAGGAGGAAAGATTGACCATCAACAGACTTTCTTCTTGTGAACTTTGAACTTTGTTTCTGAGTTGTCCTTAAAAGTAAACCTTGTTTCCTGCCTGCCATGCCCTTAAGCAGACTGCAGTTCTACATGTGAAAAAGAGGCGCAATCTCTGGCTGATTATGCCTTGTGTTTGAGAAGGAAGCAGCTGTCTGTCATCAAAACCAGCAATACTTGTCTTTTTTTTTTAAAATCAAGCTGAGTTTGAGGCTTAATTTCCCCTCCAAGTGATTGATCTTTAAATGAACACTACATACATTCAGCCCAAATATCTGTATTTTTAAGTCCTAATGCATATTCTGTTTGGTTCCAGATAGTGAACTGGGTACCACTGCCCCTTCTTTGCGTTTCAGCAAGACCTGCCTAAAGAATGTTTTTTCAGTAATTCTCCTGTTTATTTATCTGCTGCTCATGGCTGTAGCTGTGTTCCTTGTCTACCAAACCATCAGTGACTTCAGGGAGAAGCTCAAGCACCCAGTGATGTCTGTCTCTTACAAGGAAGTGTCCTTGTACGATGCGCCTGGTAAGAGTGGTAACAAATAAAATGGATTAAGTTGTTGTCCACATGTATCTTAGATTGTTTTACATTTTTGGTGTTGATTCTCCAGGGCCCAGAGTGCATATAATGCTTTGACCCAGGTCTTTCACTTGTTCTTGTTTTCATCTACGTTGTGTTGACTTTGCATGGAAATGTCAATATTGTACAGGAGATTTTGTGGAGCTTTCATGCCAATAACATGAATGACGGTAGCTGTGCAGTGTTCTGCAACATCTGATAGATAGGAAGTGTTTGCAGACTCTAG
>NW_010549948.1:57280-63456 GCF_000687285.1 Phaethon lepturus | reverse complement strand
AGGGAAAGAAGAGAATTCCTTATGGAAGTAATCCCAAAACTGTATTTTTCAAAAGGCTGTCACGAAGGATGTGTATCAGGACCTCAGTGCTGCACTGGACAGTGAGATGCTGTTGACAGTAAAGAAGGTGAATTTCTCAAACCAACCACAAAATAATGACAATGCCACTTTCTGCTTCTGTTCAATATTGTTTACAACTTGGTATTACATCAGTAGACAATGAAAATGTGATGTGACTGCAGGGAACAATGTTGGCATGAAAATGCAGTGTGGCATCAGGAAACTTGCCGTTTGCAGGAGGAATTACTCCATAGATGCATTTTTGAATAGTGAGTTCTATCTTTTTTTTTTTAATTATCCAGTAACCTTTCATAAATAGAGCTGCGGTAACAAACGTGGCTCAGTCTTATGTCAGTTTCCAGTTTAAAAATAACACTTTTGTCTGAAGTGTTACCACATTTTACAAATAACCACTCCAGTAATTGTAGCTGAAAGGTGAGTGTTTCAAGTTATTGGCATATTCCTATGGTTGTTTCTGTGTATGGCCAGTTAGGCTCAGCTCTGTAAGTAGGTCCTGTTTGGACTGTGTGGATCTGACCATAAGAGTGGGCTTTTTTCTTCCGCACCCTCACCCCCCCTTTCTTCACATGAGCTTTTCATACAGCAACAGGAAGAAAATGTCATTTAAAGAAGTAGAGTAACATACATATAAATCCAAAAGTATTGTCAGGGATCCCTGCCAGATCAGAGAACCTAAATTAATGTAACCCTTTACTTCATTGCTCTAGTAAAGTGATGAGATGGCAAGTTGCAAGCATGGAGCACTGAAGAAAGGGATAAAGCATTTTTAGGCTGATATATGCTGGCTGCTTTGATGTCTCGCATTTTGGCGGTCAGGTCATCTCAGTTGTGTGAGTTAATCTTATCTAATAAATCATACTTTTTTTGGTAGTTTGTCTAGCTTGCTTCCAATAATAAATGTGGCATAACAGGATTTTTTGTTTTGGGCCTTGTATTTTGCTAGCCTTCTACAGCTGAGATGACAGAGGTTCTTTTAACACATGCTGTTGGTCTGAAACCGTAGGTTTATGGTATATATGAATTTCCATACAGCTGAAGTAGTAGCCTGCCTACCCAGTGATATAAGTAATAAGGGATGGTAACAGTACCTTTTTTGATGGCTTTGATTTTTATTGTGACATCGTATTCAGTGAACAGAAGATGCTAGATGGTCTGAAGAGAATCTTTTCACTTTTTTTAGATCAGGCCATGATCTTTGATCTGTCATGTATATGCATACATTATTCCCAATTAAAATTTGACGTGTTAAGTGATAATATCTGAAAACACGTACGTGCTGAAGCGCTACAAGACCCTTTTGGCTTCAGTAGTCTAATAACTTACTTTACGCATTCATTTCATTTGGGGAATGAGGGACTGATGTATTAGCTGCTGGCTTGTGGGAAGACTAGGGAAACTTAGTAGCTTCTGTGAACCTTGAATTGTTGTAACAGAACATGAATACTGATTTTTTTCAACACATCACAGGGGTTCTGTCCTGATGCAACTGGCACTGTTGTCCTGCTCCAGAAAAATGCTGAAGCATGTGGTTTAATTTGATTGTTTTGCTGGATCTTGAGGATAGCTCAGTATCCCGTTGGATTAAATCCCAGAATGAAAATCTATGTACTTGGGAAAGAAATCAGCTCTCTTCAATGTTTTTTCTCCCAAAACAGGTATTGCCTTTTACCCAGGCAAGGCTCGGCTGCTTAGCTGCAAGCATCATTACTATGATCACATTCCACCTCTGATAAATCCAGGTCAGCCAGGAGACATTGAGTGCACCACTCAGAGAATCAACTACACAGATCCTTTTACTAATCAAACTATGGTAATAATAATAATAGAACAAAGCTTATTCAGTGGGGGTTTTCTACTCGTAATGCATTGTATTTGAAAGGAAAAATATTTACTAAGTGCTGCAAAAAATCCTTGCTTTTAGTTTTTTTTCAAGCCCTCTGTCCTTTTGTTTTCAGAAATGTTCCAGTCAGTGTGTATATGTGTTATAGATGATGAGCTGTCATGTGGGTGTGTGCAGCGTGAAAACGTGAATGGGATAAAATAAGTGATTTTTCACAATGAAACTCCTGCTTCATTCCGCTCTTAAATGAACTGGCAAGCATACTCCTTGATATAGAATCTAGCTTTGATTGAAAGCAGTCGCAGTTATTCCATTAAAGCAGGATAGCTTATCTCTCTTTGTATGTTTGCTGGGAATTACATACTATTTTTGTCCCACTTGGAAAAATCTTAACTGGGCACCAAGCATTTCATTACACTGAAATGCTGTGAGCCAACAAGATGGGTACATTGAGTGATAGTCTGTCTTAAATTGCCCTTATGATGCCGGGAAACTAGCTTCTGTATAAAGAAATGTTCAAAAAATAAGGTATTAAATATTATCATTTGTATCTAAAGTGATTGCTCAGATTTTTTTTTAGGGAAACTAAGGATGAACAAACAAACTATCTAGGTACCTGTGTGGTCAGCTTTTTTCTTCTTCTTCTTCATATTTTGCCTTTTGTCTAGTCACCATTTCTTTCTGGGAAGCAGCTCCTTAGCGTATTTGAAAGTGATACTCTAGGTGTAAGTCTAATTTAATTTCTGCCATTAATATGCTCTGTTTGCATGTTTTAACAAACCAAGAACCTGCATTTTATGGTGCGTGGTAGATTCATTTAGATGCTTGCTGATCCAATAGGCTCTAGCCCTATGGTTGAATGGAGAGGCACTGAGGCAGGGACCTCTGAACCAGGTAGAGCCCTGATCAAATTGGCTGAGTCTTTTTGCAAGCAGCAGCTTGCTGTTTGATATAATGCCTGTGCTGTAAGTTGTATTCTGCCTGCTAGCATTTTTTGTTTGTGGGGTTTTTTTTCCTTTCAGCAGCTTTTTCCTTTCAGGTGCTGGGGGGCTGTGAAGCTGTTCCTCTTTCTCAAGGAGAAGCCTGATGTTCTCCACATCAGACTCTAAATTAACTTGTTCCATGTCAAGAACTGAAAGTTCTTAGACTTTATTGCTTAAAATGGTTTTGATTGTCCTTCTGCAGAATGCAGGTTGCAGGGCCTTGACTGGTAATTCCACATGAACCCAAAGGACTCTGATAGAACTGAAGCAGATTTCTTAGAAAAACACTAAATCTTGATGTAAAGACTTCATTTTAAAACTAAAAGGAGGGATTCAGTTGACGTTCTTGTTAGATATTTGAATAGATGTATATTTATGTCTTGGCTGCTACTGAGGACAAGAAAATCTTGGTGTGTATTAGATTTCTGTAGAGTATTAGTGACAGATGGCAAATTCATGAACCGGGAAAGAGGATTCCTTTGCTACTTTCATCATCTCTCTGTTTGCTTACAGAAATATGCTTTGGTTGTTCAAGGCCCTCGTGATGTGAAGAAAAAGGAACTGGTGTTTTTGCAGTTTCATTTAAATGGAACAGACCAAGATTTTAGTGCCATTGACTACCTTCTGTTTTCTTCTTTCCAAGAGTTCATCAATAGGTATGTAAAGGGATGAGCCTGTAACTGTATTGAACTTGCTACAGCAGTGCTAGTGAAAGCAGGACTTTTTTAGTAAAAATCAGGCAGGCTTTTATATTCTCATTATTTTTTTTTTCTAATGTTTGGGTTATGTTGATGCTCTTTCATGCCTTAGGTTACTAAACTTACTTTTTAGAAAATGAATCGAGGACTTTTTCAGTGACAAAAACTGCCCTTCAGTTTCTGTACCTTCTAACTTTAACAGGAGTGGAATTAATCTTGTCTTGAACTTTCTTGAAAGCAGCACCCTTTTTCCTGTCTTGTGAGAATAAATTCCATACTTAACTGTTTAATTTTTGCTTTAATTTAAATTCAAGTTCTGTTCTTCTCTCTGTGCTTCAGATTAAAAGCTAGACAAGAGAGATTAGTCACAGTGAGACCTAACAGAAAGCCTTAATTTGGTAATAGTCAGATGCTCAGTGAAAAAGGGGCAGGGAATAAAGGCCATATGCAGAACAAAATTAGGTGAGGGAGGGGAAGAGAAATAACAGATGTTATAGTAACAAAGCATTCTTGGAGGCTTGGAAGTTATCATACTGGTGCTTTTCAGATGGAGCAAAGACTGGCAGTGTTCAGTCACAGTACCTCTGGGTGGCCAAAGACCAATTATCTGAATTTACTTTTTACAAAGCTTTTCTACGTTAGTGAAGGAGAGATCTTAAGTCATTAAGTACTTTCTGCAACTGTACTAAAACACCTCATAAAATGCTAATGTTCTGGGTATTTTCGGCATGGATATTTTAGGGTGAGAAAATATCAGTTAAGATATCAGATGTAGATGTACATCTATCAGATGTAGAAGGTGCTACTTGTTCCTTCCGTGTTGTTTTTTCTCAGTTTTCATGGCTTGTGCTGCCGTTAGCAGTATGTACAGTGTACGGACCGATTCAGCAAGGTGCACAGCTGTTGCTGTGTTGTAAGACACAAGCACTGTCTGAGACCACCCCTTGTGAAAACACAGAGAAGAAGGCACAGTTGTGTTGCATCTCATTTCCAGCTCTGCGGAATGAGCCAACTTACCAAGACACAACTTGATCTATGCATACTCAAGCCTTGGAAGTTACATTTCTGTGCTCAGTGTTATCAATTTGCAGATAAGCCATTTTAGAGAGCTGTTTCTTCGCAAGTTAAAACATGTATGTCCTACTTAAGTTGGCAGTATTTCTGCAAGCAAGATGCAAATCTGCATGCTGCTGTCCCAAATGCTTGTGCCACATGTGCAAAGGCAGGTTAGATGTACAAAACAGCAATAAGCAGTATTGCAAAGGTCCTAGCTTCAAGGCTGTGTTTGTGCCAGTGTAGGTGAATCAGTAAGAATCACCTGTAAGCTGCCTGGGAGAAACCTGGATCGTGACCTCCTGCCTCCAGGCTTGCCAGGTCAAACCAGTTAGATGGCAGAATCGATTCCCGAAGAGATGGGGAAGTGTTGCTTTGTTCTGAGAGAAGCTGCATTGTCTTGGTGTTGGAAGGCACCAGAACCGAAGCTGGGAAAGTGAAGGCTGAGCCTGTGTTACGATCAGAGCAAAGTGAAAAGGTAGGAAATGGTGGTGTCTGCCTGGGGATGCATCCTTTGTGCCCCTTTGCAGCAGATAGTAGGAATGAGCGAAAACTGGTTTTGAACTAACCCGGATAATGGTACAATTGGCAAAGGTATATAGGCCTTTAAACTTAGTAGTAAATGATCTTCATGTGTAGGTGAAATACAGTAAGAGAACCAGTTGCGCACAGAGGCCAGTAGTGTCTCTTTTATAGCATCCTCCAAAGCTTGGTACAAATTGTATGGCTTGTCTTGCTCAGTAGTGTGTTTTGTTGTCCTGGTGTCCCAGGGCATGAACTGGGCAGGCTCAGGTCAGGTTCAAAGTTTGTTTTCTCCTGACTATGAAGTGCATGTGAAACTGCACGTATATGTGGAATGTACTTGTTCTGTCCAACTGCCAGCAGAAGAGAAAATAGAAATGATTTCTGGTTCATCAGCAGATGCTAAATTTAGTTGGTGGGAAGTCTGGACTAAGATATCTGTAGAAACTGTTGCGTGTCTTTCCATATAGCCTCTAAAAGCTTCAGTTACTTTCCACTTTTAACTGACTTTTCCTGACAAAGTGACAATATGCTAAAACTCCTAAGAGATCGTAATTACTTTTATTTTTTTGCCATGGCTGCAAACAGCTTAGGTTGGGCTGGGTGGGCAGACTGCTGTAAAATGTTGTGTGTAGGATATTTCATCATCTTAAGTCACAATCCAAAACTGCTTGAAATTGATGAGTCCTGCTGTATCTAGACCACAGTTTCTATGTAGACAGTATTATGCACAGCTCACTTGTGCTTTAAATAGCAATAATCGTATCAGTGAAGGCTGCTGCAAGCATCAGCCATAAGCAATAATAAAAATGGCATCTAGAGACTAGTGTCTTTAAGAGTTTTTTGAGGCATAGCAAGTGGTAAGGACTCAAGTAAGGTCCAGTTGTTTCTGTCAAGGGTTTTATTCTCTGCAGCTCTTCTGTTAAAATTGGATCGATAGACTACATGAAACTGGCACTGCTTGCTAGTTTTGTTCTGGCCTTCACGGAACACTGCTGA
>NW_010549948.1:50758-57249 GCF_000687285.1 Phaethon lepturus | reverse complement strand
CCTGGGCGTTGGAGGGATACTGCCACTGGCTTTTTTCTTTTTTTCTTTTTTTTTTAAGGCAGTGGCAGCTGCTGTCTGCATTAATTGGAGGGATGGAAATAATGAAACCCTTGCAAATTACCAAAAAAGTGTCGCTAAAAATACAAGCTCCTTTCCTGAACTGTCATTAGTATAATACAGGGGTTTAAGAAGAAAATCCTCTGAATATATTACTGACAAACTATTGTTAGTGTAGCATGTAAAATAACATAAGGTCATGTGAGATGATGAGTACCAGCCTGAACAGGTCAGAGATTATTTAAGGGTCTGAACAGAGCTCCATGTTCATGTCTGTGGTCTGAATTGCTGTGTGCAGAGAAATAAAATATAACACAGAAGTTTCGAGATGTTTGGTACCACACCGTCTGACCCTTCATTAGGTCCCATGGCTGGCTGAGAGTTTCGCAGTCTAGGGAAAAGCAAAAGCAAAAAACACAAATTGGGTTTGACTCATCTGTGGTTTTGGCTCTGGCTGTTGTGTTGGAATCTGCTGGTGGGACATCCCAAGCACCTCTGGCTCTTGTGCGTTGGTCCATAGAGATTGGTGTTAGAAGTATCCACGGCAGAGCTAAAGCCCAGTCCAGAATTAGGTTAGCAACTCCCACAGTTGGAGTGAATACAATCTCTCGTGATCTGACATTGATCAGTCTGTGTTAGGGTAACGGGCTCCCTGTTAGTAGTTTGGTTAGTTAGTTTGGTTAGTAGTCAATGGTTACCAGAGAGCATTGGCTGAGAGGAGACCAAGGCTTTGTAGCTCACCCGAGTGACACAGTGGCCTCATGCACTTCTCTTTCTCTGCTGTGATGTAGGATTTTTTGCATGGTCTTGGGGTACCATTAATATTCTGAGAGAGCCTGGTGCAGAGTATCCTGGGAATCTTACCATACATCTAAAGGACAGTGTAATAGGTAGAAGAACTTACGGAACAACAAAAAAAAAGTGCAGCCTTTGGAGGTTGTCTGTCTTTGGGCTGAAGAGGGAATTAAAAGAAACTGCCTGGAGAATTGTTCTTCAGCTTAAAATCCCTCGCCTGTCTTATGTTCACATAGCCGTGTGTGGTTTTTAAGCTGCATTATTTGCCCTCTGCTATCATTTGTGCAAAGCTTGTGCCTCTCTGCTCTACTCCCCCGCGTCCCATCCCACTTCCCCCCCCCCCCCCTCCTTCTTTCTCCCCCCCCCCCCGCTCCCCCCCCCCCTCCCCCCCCCCCCTTTTTTTTTTTCTCCTGACTGTGTGGCAGTGGTCTGGATTATGGACACATGCAAGGAGATGGCTTCTCAGATCACTTCTCCGCAGCTTCTCCTAAGATATTATTAATCTTTCTTTTTCAAGCCTACAATTACTGTCGAAGGCGAAGTATACTACCGCTGTCTGCTTACCATGTAAGTTGTGGCTGTAACGTTCAGCTCTGTGTCATAACTTCCTGCCTCAATTTTCCATGTTGGTTTGGAAAGCTTTTCTAGGATGCTGTATTTAGCCAGGCATTAGGCATATGACTGGCTGCCAGAGTGCTAATTATGTATGTTCCACTAAGTGGCAAAGCACTGCACTTTTCCATAGTGTCCCATCAGCTGCTGTTGTATCCACATACCAAAGGGGGAAGAAATCATTGTTGCATTAGGTCTCCCTATGTCATTGGTTTGTACGGTGAAGAGCAGTCAGGCGATGGGCTTTGTTCTTCTGCTTTGCCCACGTCTTCCTTGTCAGGGTTAGAGAGGTGCGCTGCCATCCTGTTGGGATCACTGCACAAGCACCTAATGTTACAAATAGATATTCATAGAATCATAGAATAGTTTGGGTTGGAAGGAACCTTTAAAAGTCCTCTAGTCCAGCCATTCCTAGCTTGCTAAAACACTCTTGGAATATCATCTGTCTTGATGGGTAGGAAAGTGTGTTAGATTTTCTTTCCAGAAACAGTGTTTGTATGCACAATGGAGTTCTGTGTTTGAAGCCCTGACTTGGGAGAAATGGCTTTTCTAGGTTTTGCCTTCCTATGAATGTATGCATATTCATCTATTAAGCCTAAGCAGGCAGTGTAGTACAGAGTAGCCGTCAGTATGATATTCTTTTTTATCAGTGCTTGCTTTTGGTGCCTTGTAGACAAGGCATCTTGGTTTGTAGGAAGAAAAGGAGCCCTGATTCTGAAAACTACGGGAAAAGACTGGAGAGGTGCAAATCCAGTCAGTGCTGGTATGGGACAAATCCTCCTGATTGGCCTGTTCTCAGGGTTTTGCTGCTGCTTCTTTACTTCTTTGCATCTTTCTCCTGAAAGACCAAAATACTGTAATACGCCAGCAGACCTAGTCATGTGCACCTTCTGCCGTACAAGCAAAATATACTTCTTTCCCTTCACCTTGGAAAATGGATTTAAGCTGAGTCAAAACCCTTTCCCTTGTCTCAAGGGCCAGCATACCCTGACATACCTCTGCAACCTGAAATCTATCTTTCAGTAAAAATCAGCACTCTGTGCTTTAATGACTCATGACTCACCACAGTGGTTTACCCCTTTGTTTCAAATTAAACTTTATTGAAAAAGCAGCTGCAGGGCCAGGCTTATCATAGAGATGACATTAAAGTGGCTAAAATCACTGAGTACTGAGGAGCTCCAAGTAAATAGCATGGTTAATTCACTGCGTCCTGTGCAGGTGGTGGAGAAAGGATGGAGACCAGATACACCTTAGAGCTGCCTCTTTACCACTTGCAGCATGAGGGGTTTTGGAAGCCTTAAAATGGCTTATGGTCACAGTAGTAAAAAAAAAAGACACAAAGCAATCCTGCTGTTCCGGGGCTACAAATATCTGTAAGCGCATATTGGGGGAAACAGCCATGTTATTGCAGGTGGGAGCCTTCCACCAAAGGTATAGTGGATCCAAAATGATAGGAATGCACTGGATGTACATTTCAAAGCATTTTAAGTGTGTCTGCATTGCAGACAGTTTATTTGCATCCCAGAAATGGGGTGAAGCAGCCTGTCCTGCCTCTAGGCTGTTCCTTCCATCTCTTGCTTCCTAGCATTGTGGTGAGTTGTTTCCTGGGGTCCTGGCTTTGCTCCTTTCTGTCTCAGAGGTGATAGATGAGCAGAACAAAGTTCTGCTGTAAGGCAGAACAATCCCTAGGGGCAGGCAGAATTCTGTGGTGGTGGGGCACCAGGTAAGTCTTCTGCAGGTAAGAACACATGAGTGCAAGTGCTACCGTTAATCAAAACATGACTCCTCAAAATGTTTTAGATACGCCGAATTTTAGCAGCTGAAACATAAAAGGAATTGTGAATACATTTTGAAGTGCCTGTAGGTCTGACATTCTCCTGCCTATAGTGCTCAGATACTGCTCTGACTTTGGTCAGTAAAATAATGGTCTTTCTTCTTTAGTCCAGAAAAAGCAGAATTCATGAAGGACTGTGAAAGTTCATACTCCAGCTGGAAGTTTTCTGGAGGCTTTCGGACTTGGGTCAAGATGTCCTTGGTGAAAACAAAAGAAGAAGATGGTAGTGAGACTGTTGAATTCAAACAAGAGGTAACAAAACCAAAAAAGAGTACTCAGGAAGAGTGTTTTGAGACCTCTTACTTTATTAAGAACTAGTTACTGCCACAGTTTTAATAACTGGTCAACAAACCCAGTTCTTGGGGCACATAGCAGTATGAGTTGGAAGAAGGGTGGGTGGGTTGGTTGGTTAAGGAAGGAGCTTGTTTTTTCTTTCATTGCATCTGTTACGCCACTTGCCACGGAGCAGTTTTGGCTGTAGAGTTACTTGTATTCTTTTTTAACATGGAGACGTTCTGTAAAACTAAAAAACTAAAAAAAAAGTGAATGTGTTGATGTGCTCGGCTGTTGGCATGACCTAGGGACACGTCTCAGGAAAACATCTCCTAATGGGGAGGCCAGAAAATCCAGGCCTTGAATGTGTTATAAATGATACCTGTAGTCTGAGGTAAGGGTCTGAAGAGACTGATGTAGAAATATTAACACGGCTACCTTTAGTTCAGGGTGGGGAACAACTGCCAAAGGAATTGTCTAAATAAATGCTATTATTGGAAGGAGGTATTGTTTAGGTTACCACAGGGCTGATGTTAGGATGAAGAGGTAAACATAAGCCTTGTATCCTTTGTAGCATTTTCATGTCTGCTTTTTGTTTGGGCTTGGGATTTTTAGCTGTTCGGTATCTTTAGAAACATGGAATAACTTAACTTCTTGGATCATTTAAAACTAGAAAATACACAGGTGGAAGATGCAAACTCAGCTAGAGATGAAGTGAGTTTGACTTTCATTCCTGTTCCGTTCACATTAACGGACAGGAAAAGAATTGTGTTTTTTCTTGCTCACAGCGTTGGTTGGTCTACAGTGCTGAGAAATGAGAGTTTTAAGAGCAGTCTTTTCCAGAGTGTGTCTTCCAGAGACTACACTTTCTCTTACTCCACGGTGCAAGTGGAGATCAAAATGAAGCAGAATCTTCAGTTCTCCTGTCTTTAGTTCTCACAGTTAGGGTGTTACGTGGCAAAGCCTTAAGGGAAGAGCAGAGCTGTGACTGTGAGGTGGGTACCCTCCTACTCCACTGGAGGAGGACAGGAGGCAAATCGCGGAGTCATGCCTTAGTTTGGAGGAGAAGAAAGAATGCATCAGTCAGCTGCTGCCCTGTAAGCACTAACAGCAGTTGTCTGTCTGTCCTTCATCACCTACAGCTCTGTATCACTTGCCATTTGGCACTTAACCAAGTATAGGATTTTTGAAAGTCCTCCTTTGTGTGCCCAAGTCTAATGAGTCTCA
Organism: Phaethon lepturus; assembly: GCF_000687285.1. Taxonomy (NCBI): domain Eukaryota; kingdom Metazoa; phylum Chordata; class Aves; order Phaethontiformes; family Phaethontidae; genus Phaethon; species Phaethon lepturus. Next base: position 52,451 of record NW_010549948.1, on the reverse strand, counting down.
AAGTGGAAACAAAATGCTGACTCAAACTCAGAAAAAGCTGAGCTATTTGTGACCATAATCATCCACTTAGTCCAGCAGTTACGGGCTCTCTGATCATCTGGGTAGGTGAACACTGTGTTGGGTTTTTTGTTTTGTGGGTTGGTTTGTTTTTAATAAAACCTAGGAAATAGGAATCAGTACAAATGGGAATTTTGTGTTTCAGATCCGTAATAATAATACAGTAGAAGTTGAGATAGCTTCAACACCTTGCACTTGCTGTGTTTGACAGTGCAATGTCTGCTCAAATTGCATAAGGAAGTCCATTAGCCTTTCAAATCTAAAACTGGGAGATGGCATACCAGAAAGCTGGATACAACTATTAGGTCCAATAGCACAGTCAGTCAGCCTGCTCGCTAGCCCAGTAGTCATTACTTTGCCTTTTCTTCCTTTCCCATTGCTTTCATTTAGCTGTGTGTACTGTTTGTTTCCTGGTGTGCAGTTTTCTTGAATGAGCGTAGCGGGGGTGATGGTATGCTGAAGTAAGTAAATGAGCTGTAGAAGCATAGGGTAAGCCTGCAGCAAAGGTGTTTGACTGGAAAATATGAGGTGGTGAATCTCCCATATGCTCTGAATGGAGCATATATAGGGTTCGAGTGTCTGCTTCCACATGTTTGTAGCCTCAAATCTGGTCAGGGCAGGGTGCGTGAAGACTGATAGAAGTCTTGAAGTATTTGTAAAGAAACTAAGCCATAACAGATAGGAGGTTTCTGGAGTAGGTCATCCCTCATACAATGAAAAGGCTTGTAAAAAGGTGAGAATAGCAGACTGTTTAGGGACTTCCTATTCAGCCTTCCTCTACTTGGAACAAGAAAGGGAAAGGGCAGTTTCCTCCATCTGTCTCATGTTCCTGTCACAACCCTAAAATGAAGTTAGCATACTGCTGGATTCGTTACTTCCAGTACAGTATTAAACTAATGTAGGAAGAGCAGCGGTACTCCCTTGTGCACAGACAAAGATGTAAACACATCCAGCCTTTGAGGGTTGGAGAAGTCCTTCCATCACTTGTTCAGCTGTAACTCCACTGTGCTTTCCTCTGAGGTAACTCTGGCTCTTGAGCAGTTGACATTGACTCTTAGCTGCAGGGGGGTCAGTGCAAACTGTGGCATTACTGCCTGTGACCCCATGTAGTTTCCCGCTGGGCTGGGTGTTACAAGATAAATGTTTTTCTGAGGCCTCATGCCATAGTACTCTCCTGATTGTGGTTCATAAGACTATAGTTTATGTGGCTGTAACATTGATCTGGTATCCTAAACCCTACCCTGGTGGAATTGTGCTAAAGCTCTCCACCCCCCAGTGCTAGTTTCAAATGGTACCCTAGTTAATGGGCAGTACTGGGAAGTATGATTTTAATTGTTAACATCTAGGCTTCTTTCCCTTCTGTTTTCATTCTGCACTTGCTGGCATCTTCCAGTTTAGTGTACGGTTGATTTTTAAAAGAAAAAAGTCTTCCTGCCACCATCATGTAGTTCTCTGGTAAATAAAAATAATTTAGCATCCTTCGTTCATGAGAACTTCCCAAATACTGTATGACTCCAAGGAAATGAACTTTATAAATGAAATTTCCCCCCTTGAAATGGAAAAACTACGTAGTAAAATAAAGGCCCTTGCCATCAGTATAAAAATGGCATTGCTGTGCCTTACTAAGCAAGAAATA
>NW_010549948.1:20603-50727 GCF_000687285.1 Phaethon lepturus | reverse complement strand
GGAAAGAATATGAACATGAGACAGAGGGAGGAAATTGCCCTTCCTGTATTTTGGGAGCCTATTGTTCCCGGTAGAGGAAGGCTGAATCGGAGGCCCCTAAACAGTCTGCCTTTCTCACCTACGTACAAGCCTTTTCTGTTGCACAGAAGACTCATTACACCACCACTGAAGAAAGTAACCTGCCGCTTTGTGTTTTTTTTCCCTCTCCCCAGACTAGTGTGGTTAACTACATTGACCAGAGAACTAAACCAAGAAGTGACCAGCTGTTTTTTGTGGTATTCGAATGGAAAGACCCTTTTATACAGACTGTTCAAGACGTGAGTAACACACTAGTCCCTGTTTGAATTGTTGTCTGACTGTGCATGCTCATGGCTCTTACCTCACTCCAAGCAGAAATTCAGAGGCAGTGAGGTTACTTCTGACATTTCAGTCTAGGCTCTTCCTTATATCCAGCAATGCATATTCTGTGGAGGTCAAGACCATTTGATGCCTTTCCTTGGCTTGGTGGCACTCAGCCCTCTGCTTGCAGCTAGAGGTACATATAGCAAAGAAAAAGCACATCCCCTGTGTTCTAGCAAAGTGTAGCTTCAGGTCAAGTCTGAACTTTTTGCTTAAATAAGTGTGCTTGGATAAACCAATCTAATGACTTTTTAAATTAATTGACAAGCAAGAAACCTAGGCTTAAATCAGAATAATAAAAATAGCCTAATTATTTTTTATCTTTTATTAGACTAGAATTTGGTGGTGCATTCAAATGCACAAAGAGCCCTTTAAAATTTAGCTCAATATGCTGCAGCTGCAAGATGTGCCAGAGAAGACCACAGTCAGGCCCTGGAGTGCTTAAAAGGGGTGCGCTGCAGGCACATGTCCTTTAAGCATATCAGACAGATCTTGTTTTCCTAGTGTTCTAGGAGCGGTGGTCAGATACATTTGACCTCCCTAGAAATACATTGAATGGTAAAGTGTGCAGGGACAGTCTGTTTAAAATTTTGCATTTAAAATGGCCCTCCCTGACCCCCAAAGCCCATCCCGGCAAAATCTACACCATTCTTGTTTTATTGCCCAAAACCAGAGTGTGAATGCAGACAGTGCAGGGCAGGACAGGGTAGTTGGTCCTTTGCTCTCCTGCTGCTGTGTCTGTGTGGAGGCCAAGGCACCTGCCTCTGTGCAGGCACCTCCTTGGCCTTGAGAGCACAGTCCTATTCCCAGCACCTCTCGCTCCTCTCTGCCCGATGGGGTTCATACCTCTGCCGGCTTCCAGCTGAAAGCTGCCCTTCATCCAGTGAATTGCAGGTGCTTGTTTCCTCTTGCTGAAGAGGCCATAGTTCACAGTGCTGCTGCTTTTAGGAGGATTAACAAATACAGAAAGCCTCTTTCAGACCTTCTGGCTTGGATGGTGACCAAGTGACCTTGCACTCACACTGACCATCAAGAGTTGCAGACTCCATGGCGAGCCCAAAAGCTGGGTGCTACTTTATATTGCTGCCTGAACCCTAGCTCTGCTTGCTTCATCAGAGATCCCAGAAGTCATCCTTGTGCCTAGAGGTGTGAAGAGAATTGTAAACTGTAAACAAACTTAGCTGCTCTTGAACCAAATGTAGTTAAAAATAGAAACACAAAATACTTGCTGTAGGTCTGCAGAAATGGTTGCTGCTGTCGAAACCTGCTTTAGCATGACAGTGTTGTCTTGTTAAGGCTTTCCAGTAGTGGCTTCTTTTAGCTTTGTCTTCTGAAAGATCTTCAATGTTACTGCTTGTTTTTGTAAATCTTTAAATAATGTAGCAAATTTAGTTGATAAAATTAGCAATTTAACAGTATCTCTAAAGTTTTAAACAATTCTATCCTGAAATAGCCTGAAAGGAATGTAGCAGCTAGTACAGAGTGTTTTCTTCCTGAGGGAATCAAAAACCTTCGTGTGAGGCAGACATGTGGAGAAGGCACCACAGGCCACCTCTGCAGTACAAAGCGATATGCTGCAAAACACTTCAGTTTGAAAAATGCAATTGTTTGTTATTGACTAGGTGTAACATATGCTGAGTTGAATAATATTTTTAATCTCTTTCAGATAATCACAGCAAATCCCTGGAACATGATTGCTCTTCTTTGTGGTATCTTTTTGGCTCTGTTTAAGGCAGCAGACTTTGCCAAGTTAAGCGTGAAGTGGATGATCAAAATCCGAAAGAGACATCTGAAGAGGAGGAGTCAAGTAATGAACCACATAAACTGAGACTAAGACTGCCTTTTAACTATTCATAGCAGAAGGGATAGAAAATAACTGGAACAAACTTCAATCAGCAATACAGCACTTAAAGATGCAAACCAGGTATGTTTTCTTCAGAAAAACAATGGCTGGATGAACAGCCTAGTGAACTAGCCTTTGAACTTCAGAAAGGAGCTAACTCTAGGACAGGTCTAACAAACTCATGCTTTTCTATTCCAAATTTAACAAGCTTACCTCAATATATGGGGGCACCCAGGCAGGAGGAGAGAATTCACTAATGTTCAGAAAGTCAACACTGTAGTGGTTAAGTTCTAAAAGAAGGGACAGCTTTTGAATGCTTCTCACTACAGGAGACCCTTTAACTTCTGTGTGAGCTATGATCTGCATCTGCTGCCGTAAAGCAGTTACTTGCTGGACTGTTCAGTAGAAGGTAAAGCACTCAACAAAACAGTCTGGCCTCCCCTCTCCAAAGCATGTGTTAAAACAAAATACACTGGAATTCTATTACATGTCATTTTTTGATTTAAAGTATATTGACTTTTAATATTAAAAAATATTTCAAATAAGATATTGTGTACATTCTTTGAAGCAACCTGCTCTTAGATTCAGCTGGACTTTTACAGGAGGCAGTCCAGGCAGGAGTATTACTGCAAGAAGTAGAAAACAAAAATCTCTTCCTGATCAGTCCAACTCAAGTAAACTCAAGCAAACTGATACCTGGGCATCTGAGTTCAAAGTCTGTTTCAGGCTGTTGCTCTTCCCTCTCCCGCCTAGTCTTTGCTAAAGAAGTAAAAAATAGACTTTTATCAGCCTGGCATTTAAATGTGATTATTATATAGAGAAAGTGTGCTTAGAGAATGCATGCTAACTAACGGTGCTGTGGTGGCATAGTCTTTTACTTACTTATAAGGAAGAAAGTCCCTTACTGGTCTAAATGCCTCACTCAGGGTTGAGGAGGCTACAGGGCAGCAGTGCACTGCTCTGCATTAGCTCTGAAGGCTTTCTTGCAAGGAGAGGAGCATACCAAGTCGTATTTTGCATATTAATATATTATTATTATAGCAGTAAGCATATCAATAGTACCCCCTCATGCTTTCTTTTGCCTTCTAAGGAAGCATTTTGGAACAAAACTTACTACTTTCAGCTAATTTCCAGAGCAAATCAAGACACCACACTGATCAAACACAGTCTTAAACAAGGGAGCAACAACTTGCTGTAGAAAGAAAAACAGAATGGCAGCAGCATACGGGTTCTCTACTAAACCAGGCAGGTGAGGGCAGGAGGGGGTTACAGCCTGCCAGGCACATGCAGTTACCAGTCCTGCATTGGTCCTTCAGAGTGCTTTTAATTTAAATGGCATAGTCTGAGCTAACTTGGTCACCCTCTTCCAGGACAAAAACATGCCTGGATGCAAGAACAGGTGCTGTTCAGTCAACACTTCATGTTCAGTATCTCTGAACAACGGCTCTGGCCCAGCAGGGCCAATATTGTACCTGCCTCACCTGAGGCAGGTAGTTAGCACAGTGCCATAGCAAGCGAACAAGGTTGAATGAGAGGGGAATAGCAAAGACCAAACACTGCACTGTTGAAGCAAACGGTTAGAGAGCTGCTTCCTCCCTAGGTGCTGGGCTGGTGGGGAGTGAGACAAACTCAGCAGGGGGATGATAAGACCCCTACTTAGACCATCCATATCAAGAAAAAGCCTGCTGATTTTGCTGTGTAACAGCCTACGCTAGTAGGAAAGCATTCTACCGGCTTCCCTGGTCAGCTTACAGCCCTTTGCTTTCCCAAAGATGCTGCTGAGGGCCTGTGCAACAGGTAAGGCAGAGACAGCTGAGCTTTCTTGACTCCTTGCTGTTCCAGTGTTTCTTTAGCAAAATTATTTAGCATATTTTGCTATTTTTGGGTTTTACAAAAATGTTTAGAAACAACAATTTGATCAGTACCTGATGTACCCTACTGCATTTTTTGTTGTTTTTTCATTAATGAAGTCAGAGAAGGTAAGGTGGAAGAGAACATAGCCCCAGCCAAGGGGTGGGTAGGAGGAGTGGTTAAATAAAGGATGCACTCCTTTCTGCAGTATTTAATGTACTATTTTTTTAAAAAAATAAGCTCCCATAGATAGATATAGTGACTGAAGTTGACTACTATCTCAGCTATCAAGATGGTTTTTTTAATGAGGAAACGTAGTTACTAGAGCAGGTCAGCTGATTCCAGCTAAGAAACCTTTCTTTATAGGAGTGATTCTAAGAGCAACTGTTGCACAATTTGAAATGGCCTCTTACAGCTACTGTCTTGTTTTTCTATTACTTACTCTTGCTGTCCATATTTGTAAAGTTTTGAACAACTCATCTCAATTACAAATGCCAGTAATTTGTTCTTTGGACCATTGCAAGGTAAGAGTTAAATTACACAAGTGTTGGGGAATCTATATTTCCTTTACACAGATGAAAAAAAAAGTATCTCAAATTGGGGGCTTATTCTTCTATGGAAAAAAAGGCACCAAAGTACTAAACTGAGGTAAGCTGTGTCTGCATGACACTTGCACGCCCCACAGCATTTAGCATCTGGCTTCTGTACTTAAAGAACCACCATGAGGAGTAAAGGATTTCCCACCCACCCCACCCTCAAATTTTGGGCAGCCACCTACCATGGCAGAGTCTGCTTTCATCAGCTGATGATGTAGTCTTTTTATACAAAACTGACATGAAGAGTGTAGCAACTAATTGGTTTTGATCAGATGGAGCTATTGGAAGTGTGAGCCCCTTCAGGCAGTGTTACTCCCCACTTCCTCTGTGAAACACAGCTATAGAGACAAAAACAAACAACAAAAGTGTAATAAAGTCAACTCAGAACAGTGTAGTAGACACTTTTTCCCCCAGAAACTGCTTGAATAATGCCAGTAAATCAGCCATGGGTAAGAAAAGCCCAGGACACTTGCCTCCGCTGTTCCGACCACCAGAGCACAAAACAAAGCCCTTCACCCTACTCACAGAGAACAAAACGCCGGCAGCCTGCACCTCCAACACTTTTGCCACTCGGTGAAAAGCCACGGGTTACTCAAACGTGCAGATAAAAGGCTGTTCAAAGCCATTCTAATGCTCCTGGTCTTTTTATAAACACAAAGATGTGATATACAGCACTAAATACAAACATAAAGACTTTATTGAATGCTGCTGAATTCCCCAAAGATCTTTCATTACAAAAGTTTTCCACACAACCGCAATTTAAGAGATTGGAATGGTACTCTGATAAAAGATGTGAAAAATACTTGATCAAGTAAACAGACAAGACTTCTGTTGTCAACTTTCCACCTTTAAGAAACAGACTGCATTTTCTTCAAATAAAACAAGGAAATAGTTGTTGACTTCCTTCCTTACTAGGAAAAAAAAAAAAAACCACCACCACCCCAATTTTGGTCTCATTCTTCAGTCCATGAGATGCTAAAACTAATGCAGAAACACCCAAGGTAGTCTTGGAGACCTGCGCTGCTCCGCAGGGAGTCCTTGGGCTGAAGAGGAGCATCATTGATGGGCTCTCTGGAAGAAGCTCCATCCTCAGCTGTAACAGGAAGAAATCTCTAAGTAGCCCAGGACCAAGAGGCAGCAAGAAGGGGGTAGAGGCACTCACCAAGTGGCAGGTCCGACGCCCGGACCACCCCGACCTGTTCAAGCTGGCTTTCTCTCCTGACTTGGCCTCATTCTCATGTCAGCCTTCTGTACACCTAAATCTCAATCCAGTCAGGAACTCCAGGACAGCACCATATCCGAGTTCCTTTCAGTGCTGGAAGGGGCACGCACCAAGTATCTCAAGTTACTGGTAGCCTACCTTGGTTTCATTTGAGAAAATACAGCACAACTAGAAGCCTTTTCTATCACCTTAACCGAAGTATGCAGCAATGTGAAAAGCACATGTAAAACAAGGAAAAAAATGTACATAGCAAACTATACCACCTATGTGCAACACAATCAAAAATTCAAGTCATAATTCTCACCACTCCCATAATTATTTCACTCATTAAGGATGATAATTCAGTTCTATGAAACATTGGAAGTGACAGTATATCAATAATTAGACAAATTTACAATATGCTGTGGTAATGACATCACTTAACTGCTGTATTTAAATTCAAATCTTTACATTTGCCAGAGGAAAAACCTGGCTGTTTATTATCCTGATGAGGTTTCTTTTCCAAATCTGTTTATATTTCAAAAGGGTACAAAAAAGTACATCTGCCGAGTAGAGGTGGTCATTTCTTTTATTTGGCACTTGTGTTGTGTGCATTTAGCACACTGTGAGTGCTGTTCTGCTTTTCTGCCATAGCCTTCTTAAGCTTTAACTCCTCTAGCTTTCTCCACAACTCTTCACGTTCCAATTCTTTCTTTTTCTCTCTGTAGAAAAGAGTGAGGTAGCAATTTCAGATGTGTTGTTCTAAGTGCAATGTGGAGACGCAGTTACTTAACAACTGGAATTTACATCTAGTAATTCCTCTTGTACGCTTTTCTCCAAAGCTATTGTTAGAGGCAATTACAGTTTCCTCTGTTAAAAAGCGAGCATACAAACTGGTAACCATTAGTGGTGAAACCATAACTTTGCTCCAGCAAACTCTGACAATTCCTGCAGTGGCTTTGCACAGATGACTGCAGTTCTAAGGAGGTTCTTTATCACATGCAAACAAATCTTTCGGGGAGAAAAGCACAATTACTGGAAGGAGACTTAGCATGTGGTCTCAGCTGGCCTAGGATAAGCCATGCCCTGCCTCCCTTACTCCAGCAGGGCTGCTGAGTAGGTTAGTAGGGTGAGAAAGAGGTTTTAGCTGAGCTATGAAGTGTCCTCCAGCTCAGCTTTCTTCATACAACAGCCCCTGAGGCAGCAGAGCCAGCACCAGCCGGCCCCTTGCAGCAGCAGCTGAGCCCAGTTTTACCATGCAGGAGAACGTGCTCTGGGCCTGGGGAGGACAGGGAGCTGGGGCCTCCCTGGGCTTCAGCACCCGCCACAGCACCGACACACACCTGCGTGGGCGCTTCACCCAAGTGGCACCCAGCAGCCAGCGTGTGATGAGCAGTTCCACTACAGAACCCCACAGCCACAACAGCGAGGTTTTCTTTTCAGCTGGTACATTTTAGATACGTATTCATCAACGTGCATTTGGAAGAAGAATCGGTACCTTTGCCTTTCTGCTTTATATGAGCTTGTAAGTTCATCAAAAAGCTTGCCGTTCATTTCCATCAGGGTTTTCAGCACGTTGTATACCAGTGCCACAATCGTTCTAGAAGAAAAGGAGCACAACCATTAGAATTACTCAACGCAAAATTAACCTCAGTAAACAAGCATCCAGTTTCTCATTTGGACTCTGAGCTTCTTATTTAAGATGCTGCTGTAAGGTCACGAGTTTCTGAAACAAAATCCTTTACTATCATTTCCTCTGTAAATTAATAAAATGCATATTTAAACATTTTTTGAAATGGCTATTTAACCTTAAATTCCTGACTCTTGTAATTGCACAGGATACAATTACTAGTACTGTGGCTGTACTATAAAGCCATTCAATTACCTTAACCTTTAATAAACAGAGTTTTAACAACAATTTTGTAATATCTGACTCATGAAATATGAGAGTCTAGAAAAATAAAACTTCTGGCTAGTAACTTCAAGACTGGGCAAAAGTACACAGCAGAGGAACCACAGGCGCGTGGTTTAATACAGCTACTAGAAGCTCTACCAGAAGCGCTCCTGGGCAGTAGACAGCCTTGCTGCATGTGCCCTGGAACTGAGAACATCAGGTAATGGTTTCCAGTACCATAGTTTCTTCAAGAAACTAAAGAGCTTGAGCAATACTGGCCGTGTCCGACATGCCTGTATGTTTCTACGTTAGGTGTTACTCTTCTTTTTGTGAAAGCAGTCATATTTCAATAAATTATCTTCAGTATCGTGCCATTTCTCTCCTTTAAACCCACTCTTAATTATGCAAAGAAATGCAAAAATAACAATGAAATTAGACATTAAAAAGCTGCCGATCATTAAGCATATCGCTAATCAAAAAAAGTAGGTAAACTGTCTTCCCCATCTTCCCCCTCGCTAGCAATTCACCTTCCCACAGCAGCAGTGACTAAGTTGCAGAGCAGGGCTGCCGGGCAGTCTTGTCGCCTTGAAAAATGAGTGAAAGGAAAAATCCGAGGAAGTAACCAAAGGACCAGGTTTGCCTTTTCAGGACACTGTCTGCCGTGGCACTAGGAAGTCTCCGAGCTACTTGTCAGAAGCCCTGCAAACATTCAGAATGCACACTACACTTAGCCTGTCTACACACCTCTTTTTTTTTTTTTTGTTATTTGGGGTTTTGGTTTTCCAAGAGGAAAAGCTTCATTTTGAGCAGGTAGTTAAGTCTGCGTCGGACAGCGAGATGGATATAAGCACATTCCTCTGCCCTCCAAAATGGATTAAAACCAAAGGGTTAGACTTTCTTCCCCAAACCTCCTCATCCTCAAGGTATACAATTGTCCTGTGGCTTTCACATAAAGGGCAACTTCTGTCTGCAACTAGGGCAAGATGGACATCCTTCAAATTTGTTGAGGTCCCAAGCACTATTACTGCTTCAAGAGCTAGTTCTCCAAAATTTATATTCAGTCTCAGCTGATAACATTTGCAACTAGGCACACCATCTAGATAAATTCAGAATAATTTCAGGGCCTCTAAGCGCTTAAAACAGGACATCTGATTTACTTCAGAGTTGCTGCAGGCTCCTGCCTACCCTGGCCTTCGCCTGTACGAGCGTTGCATTCTGCAAGTTGACTTGCAGCTCAATTCAGGATGCTGGACACAAGCAGATTTGCCTTTTAGTATTTCAGTATAACTACTGCTTCTATCAAACATGATATAAGAATACTAATATTTAACTTGTGACATGAAATGTGAAATGAAGTAGTCGCTCGTTTCTATTCCTACCATCCTTTGTAGTGGTAGGCATTGCTCTTCTCCAAGCTCTTCCCTTTCTTGTCTCATTGGGCAGCAATAACTATGATGGAGACACTGAAAAAATTTTGTTCATCTGAAGTACTGAAGGACAGCAAAGCATAAATACAGCAGAAGCACCCCTTGGGAATTTTTTTTGTCTAAGTAATATTAATTTGCATTTTCAACTAATGCATAAGATCAAATGTGATTACAGCATGAAGACCATCTTCCAATTTCCTCATCCTTGTTCAAGAAATTCCAGGTCTCCACTATAACAGTAAAAGCACGATATAGCTGAAAGTGACATCCATTTTAGAACCCATAATCTCACTGATTCCATGTGATTTAAGTAAAAATGAAGTCACGTTTACAAGCTTACAATCCAAACCCAAAACAGTGGGCAATTTATTTATGGTACTATAGAGAAAGTTAAACATTACATACGGATTCCAGTGTTCTTTGGAGATCTTGTACAAACTGCCAAACATAATTGGTAGAATTTTATCAATGTTCTCCTCAATCAGGCTAAGAATATATTCATTATTCCAGAAGTACAAAGCTCTTTCTGCAACCTGAAACACAAAGTCTAGGGGTCAACAGCCACAAAATAAATTACTACAAGTTATTTTTTTAATACTATTTTTTTTTTTTACCTGAAAATGTGAACTTGACACACACTTGGATATTTGCTTAAATAAAGGCTCTTCTATTTTTTTGAATTGTGTCGGTTCTATTACATCTAAGATTTCTTCAATTTCACCTAAAAACATTACCTGTTCATATAAAAGAAATGTATTAAAAAGTATGAGAATGTTTTATATCACCGTTGTAAACAGAAACAAAACAAAATACAGTTTATACATTAGTCACTAATCCTGCAACGAACACTCTAGGTAATTACAAAGCATTATACATCCACAGGGTTTTTGCTGCCTGAAAGAAGTCAATCATTGGTTTCAGCTACCAGGTTACAGCTCTCATCCTGGATTTCTTCTTTTATGTAGTTGCTCTGAACACTTCACAGAGCTCCTTCTGCAGAATATGGCTTTTTACAGTTAAAAAACCACTAGAGCACTTTTATTTCTTCAAGCATGGCTGCAGAGATTACCATTATCTGAGGTCTCCACAGTAGCTTCTGAAGTGATAAATAGTTAATTCCGGTGTTAAATTACAACCAGCAGAACAATAGGTAGGTGGCACGGAAAAATTTAACACCACTCAAATAGGGACAACAGCGTTAAGGGACCCCACTTAAGCTGGGAAGGCAACAGGAATCTAGTGGCCTAAAACAGATTCTTGACTTACATAGAAGAAACCAGAAAAAAATTAATTTCCCAAGACAATTTAAAATTATTTTTATACTAGGGAACAAGAATGTATGTATGCTTTACCAGACACTTACTCGGTCTCTCAAATGCTAAGTCTGCATCGCATTGCAGAGACTACCTCCAGCCTGGTCTGTATCCACTAAAATACTTCTCACTTTCCTCAGAAAATTGTTTCTCTATACAATATCTTAATTAGAATGCCACTCTTATTATAGCTTTAACATAGTAATACCATGGTAAGAACAGACATACAAAACAATTGCATGGAGTTGCATGACAAAAGGTGAGCGCCTGAAGAACTGCAAGTTTTCTGCACAATCTCTTGACAAGCACAGCAGAGGTACGGCATATGACTCTGCCACACCACATTTTTACATCACAGCAGACACCAAAAACAAGAGACAAAACCAACCTCTTTCTGACTGCAAGTTTTTGGCCAAAATTTGAGCAGTCCTCTGATTACCTATATTAAAAACACAAACGGGTTAAAGCAGAACAAGTTTCTATTACATATTTGATAAGATTTAAAAAGTACTATGCTTTTCCTTATCCAGAGGTTCAGTGAAAACTGAATACAGCTAAATGTAGTTCCACTGAAAAGCAATACTGCGCTGTCTCATTTACATATTTATCTTGCTGGAGTTATCAGAATAATTTATACCCTTAACGCTTCACAAGTCTTTGATTATATAGATTAATTGATAGGACATGGATAACTTCATTTTGTGATGCTTTGATGTTAACTGCCCTGTAGCTACATTTCCCAGACTATTTTTTGTCTTCTACTCATCCACACTTTGGGGAGCACCTGTCTTGGTGTCAAAGTTTGAAGCCCCAGAGCAAGCGGTATACGCTGACTGCGCAAACAGGGCTATACAGAGGAGCCATGGCCTCCGCCACTTCCTTCTCTCTTCTAGGATTTGAAATGCTAAGAGTGGAAACTAAAAAAATAAAATACAAGATGTGAACTTACAGAGAACATATATTCCAGTCTCTATACTGGAAACTATCTTCCACAAGACTGGGAAAAAACTTTTGAGAAACAATTAGAAAGTACAGCCCCCAGGAGGAAGCACACAACAAACAAAGGCTGGAGGCCCGTCTCCTAGGAACACACATCTGACATGGCATCTAGAGTACAAAATTAATTACTGGTTAAAAAAAAAAGCAGTTATTGTATGTTTTGAAAGCAGAAACATTCTCAGAGCCTTATAAGCTTTCATTCTGAGGAAAGTATCTCTAATTTTATCATACAACAGCATTTAATTGATTGTATCCAACTGTAAAACTTACTTAACTATTTGAATATCTTCCACATTTGGTTTTTGCCATGTTGATTCCCCCCCATCCTCCCAGCTTCCCAGCTGGCTGTTTTACTCGCAACTACGTGCACTATCAAAAGTGACCTTCCAGAGAAAAAGTTAATGATTTTTAAGTGCCCGCAAGTCTTTATCCTAGGATACTCCCATATCCTGCTACTACAAAGCTGAATGTCACTTCAAATGACAACAAGCAAATGCAGAAGCCTCAGGCAGCTGGTAAAGCCTATGCTCAAATCCACAAAACGAAAGTAAGTTACAAGGAAAGAAGAGATTCCTTAACAGAGCCTTGACCATACAGTTCTACCTAGCTGGCTGAAAGATGCAGACAACTGAACTACTAACGCCAGCACCTGATGAAGGAGCAGGAGGCCCAGGTCAGCCCGTGCAGGCAACAAGGTTGCCGCCTGGCCCAGAGAAGCAGAGCTCCCTCCCTGAACTGCTCAGCCAGTGCTGACCTGGCCACCTCGCTGCCTCCACGGACAGAGCAGAAGAGCTGGGGCAAATGGCACAGGGAGGGGGGAGGAGAAGTTTTGGGCTCCCCCATTTCACTGCGATTACCTGATCTGTCAGTCCTGCACTCACTTGCTTCTCCTGGGCTCTCAAGGAGTCAGACTTGCATGAATTAATTACATTTGTTTCTCTAGGTTCATAATTTAAAGTAGTCCATGTAAATACACTTTAAACCCTGGGCCATTTTACATTAATTAGCTCGTAACTGAATGACTCCACTATTTACCATTGAGATTTTGTATTTTTAAAGAACAAACCCGAACACTTACAGGTATAATAGCTCATTCCACTGACACCTTCCCTTCCTCCAGAGGAATGCAAGCAAGCCAAAAAATTTCAGACAAGCACATTTGGCAAAGAAAAGCTGTGAGAACCTACCATGCACCTCTAACTGGAGCATGAATTTACTGGTCTCAAAAGCATAAAATTTGAGTTAGCTGGCAGAGCCCAGTTTCCAGCACTTGTTATTGTAAGAGTGTTGAATATACTTCGCTAGAGATTCATATTCTCAACGTGATGAAGAAATACCATGTTTTGAATATAACAGTGCAGACCTCAACAAGATAACTATTCCTTGCTTCTCACAGTATCAGTTTCCAGCTTGACTACAGAGGAGTATTAAAAAGCTGATACATGCATGTTTATATTCAAAGATTGCATTCAAATAAATATTCAACATGAATGCAGATCTGAAATCTTGCTGATCTTACTACACAAAACTCTTAATATTCTTCCCTGAGCTACAAAACTCCCACAAAGTGACTTGCAACAGTTGGTACCTGCTAGAAAACTTATCTTACGTACAAGGACTGCATGTTTAGCCTGATTTCTTCAACGTAAAGGCCACTGCACTTAGCAGGGTTAGGTAACAAACTCTTCTTGTCAGCTCTGCAAACATCAGGACTGACCTAAGGCAGACTACCATAGTTACAAGAGCTCGGATTGAATGTCCTCTGAACTGACCCTGAGTGACAATTCCTGCCAGAAAAAAACAACAGTAAGGTACTCGTGAAGACAGCCTTCTCATGGAGTTCTTAAAATATTACTTGACCTAAAGCCAAAAAAAAATTTCAAATGCTATCTCATCAGTTGCCCCAAATGTTAACATTTACTTTTCAAGCGTTTCAGAAAGTTTCTTAAAGCGTCACTTCTTATCATATTAACTTTTACTCCTTTATAAAGCCAACTTTACTATACACACAGAGTAATGACCAAAGCGAGCACAGGCAGTGACTCTGCAGTGAGTTCTTGTATCTTCTCCATTCTGAATTCATCTTGACTGATTCAGAGGCAACGACAATTGTATACGCTATAGTCCAGATGAAGTCTCAGAATCGCACTATGGTGCTCCTATTTCAAAAGTCCTGCCTTCCTCACTTGAGTTTGGGCTTGGATCCTGCATAACAGTTCCATAAATTCGTATCAGGCAGTTCTGACTTTGTCATGTTGTCACTTCATTCAATGTTGCAGGTTTTTATGTAATACTACACATTTTCTGCTCATGTCAACTTTAACCGTCAAAATGCCTGGGTTGTTTTATCACTTGGCTTAAGGAATAAGGCTTACGCAATCCCCTTCTCCTCACCCTATCCAACAAAATAAGCTCATTGACCAGTGTAGCTGGCAACACTGCAGTACAGGAGGAAAGAAGATGCTTCAAGCATACTAGGCAAATGTATAGATGGTCAGGTCAACCACCTTCCATCATGTACAGAATAACTTGTCTTCTGATGAGGAACACCAATACTTAAGTGGTTGTGCAAAAAGGCAAGCTTCCATTGTGAATATCTACTATCTACATTGTTTCCACAAAGCTGTTTATCTTTTTTCTATGAAGAAAGGGTCAGATTTTGCATAAGATCCTCATTTTTGTCTCAAAAAGGGATAAAGTATTTAAATATCAACAACCCCCTAGCAAAGATTTCTGATTGTCCAACTAAAACCAGTTTCTGTTCTAGCTGGTCCGACATCAGTCTGTGTCACCATGAGCAGCTGCACTGCCCTGAGCCACACTCTTCTTTATGGGCATCGCCAAAGCCCTTGCACGAAGCACTGCAAACCCCTTTTTAGCTGAGCTGTCAATATGTATCACAGGAGATTCAGTCTGGCAAGAGCCACTGATGCCTGAAGCACCTGTATTGTAACTGCCAAGAGGCACCCCAATAACTGAAGAGACAGAACAGAAACATCGCATTTGGAATTTCAGTTCCTTCTGCCTGAATAAAGTGCTGTTATTCCTTCCAACTTTTATTTTGAGATTGTTTATTCCCTAAAATATTTCAACTTTATGCAGTGGCTAGGCACAAGCCATCGGCACCAAATATACTAAAATTTTAGTTCTTACCAGGAGGTAACACAGTTGTTTACAAGCTCTCTCATACAAGGTAATTTGCATGGTATCAGTCATTCAAACTTTTATTTAAATTTGTTATCTATCTATCTTGGTCACAGGTTAAGAGCCCTTTCAAACCCAGAATCTTCTTGACAATTGTTCTAGATTTAAAAACTTCCCCCTCTCTCCCCGCCCCCCCGCCCTTGCCTATGGATCTTTAATCAGGACAACACAGATAGCACTGCTATACAAGTTAGACTGAAATATTTAGTTGAAATTAAAAATAGAAAAACATTCAACTGAAAAACACTTACAGGCTCTGTTAAAGTTGTATCTTTTTCCAGGAACTGTACAACACAATAGGCGAGCTAGAATGTAAGTCATACGATTATTTAGTTTAAACAGACACTGTTTAGACATTGCAGCATAACTAAATATCACAACTTATAATAGAATGACTTCAGATTGAATGGGGGGGTGTGGGACCCAACCCAAAACGCCCCTGCACAGCCATTTCAAATTCTTCCAAACTAAACAAAACAGCAATTAAAACAGCGAGATGTACAGGCCTGCTCTATCTTACAAAAACTTCCTGCATACCCAAAAATCTTCATTTTTTCATCCTAGAAATTACTTTTAAGCTTGACAGCTACTTCCCTAACTCAGATCCAGTATCCAGACAGATTTTTCTCAACATCAGTTCCTGTATTAACATTACAAAACTATCGTTTTCAAACATCTACACTGGGGTAAAAAAGGTGACACTTCCCAGTCAAAAAAAAAAAAAAGCTTTAGAACAGGTTTGAGCACACATTGCTCAAGTACTAGACATCTACAGTATGCAACATTCAGCGATGAGATTGCAGGTGAAAGAACTTTAACGTATTACGTGGCCACAAGAGACCAGGCAGCATCTGTCCAGCTGAGCATCCTGACCCCAGCAATGGCCGACAACAAACGCCTCTGGAAGAGCATATGAAGTGGGGGAAGCGCAATGCGATTACGTACCCAGCATGCTCTCCCAGCCCCTAGTGATTTCTGTCCAGGGGTCTTTTCAGGCCAAAGTGTGATATTATGTGTTACATAATTACTTATTATTTAGTCACTTAGCACATAGGTAAGTAATTACACAACCATACCTCTGCCCAGTACAGAAACCATACAATAATCCTACTCCTAACGCAGTTACAATGCTAGATTCCATTAAGACTGATTTTAAGAAGTCACATTATTTTTCATCTCACATAACAAAGCAAAGACAAAAGTTATTTACATGCATTACATGTACATTTCAATACTTAGTATGCTTGAATTCAAGCATTACCTTTCCTTTTTATTTAATCTGTTATCCCAAAGCAGATAATTACAATGCTGTAATTATACCAGGTCTAATTTATTTCTTTTACCCTTAGGCTAAGGATGTATACGCATAGATTCAAAAAATAATAAATTTCACACATTAATCTCATAAAATCCCATTACATGTATTGTACACTAATGCTTTATTGTTCAAAGGCACAAAGACTCAAACTTAATTCAGCTTTAAGGCTTATAACTTTTAAGAGTAGGCTAAACTTGTACTGTAGCAACAAAGCAACCAGGCCGTTCCAAATTACAAAGCAGATTTAATGCTGGTTTACACCTTCAGAAGAATATAAAACCCGAAACACACAGTGCGGAAACTGCACATGGTACTAGCAGTTCATGAAGGGATAGCCGAGTAGCCTGGTCAGCAAACAAAACTCTACTTCCAGGCACACAGGACAGCTGAATTAATAGGACCCTTTCAGGTACCGATGAACCAGATTAAACATACTCTAGCAAAAAGGGTCCCGATCCATCAGTGAGAATACCTTTGGCAAGTGACTGGTCCCTCTCCTATCACTGACTCATTCCATGGAGCAGCCTATTGCACAGCAATAAACCACAAGTGATTTAAGTAAATTAAAACTTTATATGAGGATCCAGAACTAACTGAGCTCTTGATTTGATCCCATTTGTAGGCCATATAGTCATAATGATTTCACTTTAATTAGAAACTAACTTCCTTGTATCTTTAGTCTATAAGAAGCTGCATTAGCAAGCTAAGTTAACACAGCAAGTTTTTAATTAGCCACAGCAGAATTACTCGCAAGTTTGCATCAAACGTATTCAATACTCAAGTGCCATACATCTGGGAAGGATATATGCTATTCCTCAAATAAAATGCTGACTGTCTGTGCAAAGTGTAAGAATGGAAGTCGAATGAAGAACTGCAGCATTCTGACAGCGTGTCATGGATCTACATAATTTCTAGCTGACCCAGAGAGCTACTATACATTTCTGCCATTTATATCCAACATTCTCCTCCCCATCACTGGTATGGTTTTAGAACTAAAAAAAGCACTCCTGAAATAAGTACCTGACCATGTACCAGGCCACAAGTACCTGAGCCAGACTCAAGGCTCCTTTATACACAGCATTTAGGTTACATAAAGGAAGTGGTAACGGCACGAGGTCCTGGGATTAAATGAAGCTTAAGGTGCGACAAGACTAGCAAGCAAAAAAACCCTTCCCATTGCAGTTGACAGTTTGACTCGTTGTTTCTTTCACTTTTAATATATGCTAAATATTATCCCAAAATTAACATTTAGAGATAAGATCTGCAAGATCTTTAAAAACAGCAGTGACTGAATTTGCAAATACTTTTGAATATTGATATTATAACATACACTGCTTCAAATTCAGTTTCAAAAGCAAATACAAAAACCCCACCACTCTTAGAAATAGACAAAAGCTTACCTGTGCATGAAACAAAGCTAATCCCTTTGCAGTATGCATGGGAATCAGAACCTTCATAAGGAACTGTTTGTGTTCTGCTTTCAGTGGCAGTGCAAAACCATTGATAATACTGAAAACATGAATAAGCAGGATTTATTTTTATTAAAAAAGAACTTTTTCCTAGCAAGTCAAGAATTTCTGTAAATTCAAGAGACATTCTGTTTCCAGTTCCATTTCTAAAACTGATTATTTTAAAGCCATAAAAATAGCTCCACATATGCACAACCTTTAAAATGTTGGTATCATGCGAGTTTAGACTCTTGGTAGGAATACCAGAGAACCATAGCAGAGGTCAAATAATACTTATTAGATGAGCTGAAGTATTTTTATTGTGACCTCCATTAAGTAAAATCATGTACAGTAAGTCTTGCTGTCTAATTGTAAAGCTTAGACAGACGCATCAGGAAGCATTCCATCCATTTCACCCACAATCCCTAGCAACTTGCAGAAGAAAAAAAAAAAAGGTATACAATTTTGAACTATTTTAACAGTGCAGTTTGAACATTTGTTTTGAGACTGTTGAACAACCTTTCCCTCCAAAAACTAAGTTAAAAAGTTGTCTCATTGATTCAGTAATCCTATTTTTAAGAGTTGATGAGGCGTATAACAGACAAAAGTCCTTCAGGAAAAGGTTGGGTTTTCCCCACCACCACTACCTTTTTGATAAATCTGAGAAAATAATGGTATCCCTTTCATTTGATTTTCATGAAAATTTGTTCCACAATAGTTTCACAATGTTTGGATTTTCAGTTAGACCAGTAATATTTATAAAATTTTCTACTGTGAAGTATATGTGACTGTTTTGGAAAACCAGTAAGATACTACCACAAAAAACTTCAAAGTTAAAAATTAGTGAAATAATGTCAAAAGAGATAACTAAAAAACCCCTAGCACTTAAAACGCTTTCCTGAACAGAATTTAAAGAAAACCAGCCTGCTGAAGATTAAAGCATTTCATTCAGCATACGGGCAAATGTTAATGTTCTTTGATTCAGAAAAAGAACAAGTCATCTGTCAGATTAAAAAAGCGCAAGAGTAGATATTCCTGACAAACAAGGACCCTTGAGAAATATTTTGCCAGCCATCTTTAAAACTTGCATCAAAAAAGAATAATTTATACTCTATATCCTAATTTGATATTCACATGGTAACCCAGACACTATTAATGAGTGACTGCACTTCATCACTCGTTGCTATAATAATTCTCCTCTCCCTCCCTTCCCAAAGCAAAAAAGCTGAAGCAAACACCCACAGTAACATTTTATATTTTTTGTGTCAGATCAAACTTACCTTCCTAATATCTCAAGAAGTTCAGCAACACCATTGAAGTGCTCTGTTTCATATATAAACCTGTTACGAAAAAAGACAACTATCAAAAACCGAAACCTTTAATAATCTTCAAATACTTGAAAGCCAGATCACAGACCAAAACCAGGTCTTTTATTTCAAGAATAAATCACTGCAGACCCAGACCATGAAGGCAAGATAAAACATTCCTCAACCTAGTCACACACACAGACACACACATACCTGAGGAAAATGTTGTTAATCTGTTTCCTGATGAATGCTCTTAAACCAAGAAATTTTCCATAAATTCGATGAAGAACTGTCTTTAGGAAATCACGTTCTCGTGGGTCTTCACTATCAAAGAGCTCCAACAACTTTAAAAATAAAATTGAAATGTATTGTTTTTGAAAAACTTAAGTTTTGTTATGCTATTAACAGATTTGAGCTTTAATTTACAAGTTCACATTAGAAAAATTAGAATCAGTTTAACCAAAAATTTCATTTGGATATCAACATTCCATTTTCAAAATAAAGCTGATTTTAAAAAAGATAAATAAACGAGCAGCTTCATTCCCTTGAAAGAGGAACAGACATTAAAACCATTCCAACAACTATTACAGTTTCATTTTTATTTTGATAGTGTAACAATGAGATTACCAAACCTTAGGTAAGTGGTTTACACTTGGTCTTTAAGAAATCAGAATGAATCAAATCCATGTCAGATATTTACAATTTCTTAATTAAAATCCTATACTGCTTATTTCAAAAAGCTACCTGTCTTGAAGGTTAAGCAAAAGTATTCCTATACAAGAAATTTCACAATTAATGATTTTATGACCCCCTCATTATAAGACATGTAATTATTAACTGATTCTCTAATACAGACTATATGCCACAATAAGCTAGCAAGGTTTTCTGCACATTTTTTTCTTGTAGAAAATTTTCCAAGGATACAGAAAAGACTATACTCACTTGAAGACATCAAAAGATACTCCAATCCCATTACAGACAATTATTTTAGTTATTTTTTTCCCCTGCATATCCAAGTTAAAATCACATTCAGAAATGCTAACTGCACTAAACAAGTCAGTAACTTAGCTCAAAAGTCACTACAGTCTCCTGCTCAGTCCAGTCTGTGAGCTTAGATATGTCTACACCAAGCAGCATAAGGGACTGGAAACAGCTGTTCAGGAACTTTGTTCAGGCTCATTTCATTTTTATATTTAGGAGGAATTTCTCAGGGTCACTACTCCACTTTTTTTCCATATATAGCTAGCTGTTCATTGCATTGTCTTTCTCGTACTCTAGAGGAAGATCAAGTGAAAATGTCAGGAATTGAAACTCTGCAGTATGGCTCTTAAGAACCACGGGTCATTTAGTATATTGGATACCCATAGCCAATAGTTCATCAGCAGCTTCAGGCCTAAATTTTGTGGGAAAGTCAAATAAAACAGAAGAAGGAAACACCTACAAACAGGAACAGTAAAACCAAATAAGTGGAAACTAAATGCAGTCAGAGAAGGTAGGAAGAGAAAGTGTCTATCTATGTTTTCACTTTTTTTAATTTTTTTTATTTATGTTTTTATTGATGTACTGTGATGGCCTGCCAGCAGTCACTCTTCAGATACTGAGCTTTTCCTTGATCAACAAGTATTTTGACAGGGTGAAAAAAATCCCCACTGAGTTAACCTTGGACAAAAACTGTTACGAGTATTTTACAGCCTAATTCCTTGAGAAGTTATATTTAATATGAAATCTCACTTCACTTTCTTGGTCGTAGTTACTTTGCATGCTGAAGCATGATTTTCCTATGTACTTTCTTACTGGATTCTCCTTTTGTGGTTAACACACAAGAGTAGAAAGAATGAGACTACCTAGACACAAGCTAGCAGATGTAGGAACACGTCATGTACGGTAAGTATATGAGCTTTTTACAGGAAAAAAGTTTGCTGTAAGTTTTCCCATGATAAATCTATGAACATAAAAAACATAAAAGCACTACAACAATTTAATCAGCACATTATTGATCTGACTGGAAGTAAGTTACAAATCATTAAAAACACAACTTGTATTTACAAATTATAAATATCTTGTATTGCAAAGCACTGAATACCTGAAAACGAAGTGCTTCCGAAGTTACTAATTGCATATAGCCTGTGTGGTATGTTGTGCTGTTTATTTAGTGTTTGGCAGAAACCACTTGTTGGGACAACTAAAATTTAACCCTCTGTCAATATGAAAGCTCTAATATTTCCTTAGCTGTACGGTCATCTGATAAGTTAAGCTTGAGAGGTCATCTTTAAATCTGGGGCTGGCAAAACTCTCTACTTACCTGCTGTACAAATTTCTGGTCAATATATCGCTTTGCAATGCTAGGCTGAAAATCTGGGCTCTCCAAAAACCTCAGGAAAAATTCATACACCAACTACAAACATTGAAATGAAAATGTTGACATTAGTAAGAACACCATAACACAGATCTAAGCCCCACCACCACCAAGTCAGTGGGACTATTCACATGCTTAAAAGGTACAAAAGGAAACTGAAGCCTAACACATCACTGCTTAATCACAGCCTCTACCAGAATTTACTGAAAGAATTACAGTGAGTATCAAGAACACTTTCAATTCCCAGAAGAGTCAAAGATTATTTATTAGTCTACTAAAATAATCCCTATTAAAAAACAAGTTCTAAGTATTACATTCACATTTCCTACTATATTAAGAATTTATTATGTAGAAATAAGTTACCAAACACTTATCAACACTGAGGGTAAAATTAAGTGCTCTAAAATCACATAATTCCTGAAACAGATGAAGAAAAGTCTGCTAAGTAAGTGTTCCTGAAATTAAGTTTCATTTGCAAACTCCAAAAATTAAAGTCATATTAAAAAGCTGAATGAATACACAGAAACTTAAAAGTTTAGCTTAACATTAGGTTTCTATATCCTGGACGCTCAATTTAAACAACCTTCTGCAGATTTATCTTAACATCTTTTATATTTTGTAGTGTATTATTTTTATTGAGTTCAAGCCCTCATCTGCTATGATCCCACAATGCCCGCAGACAGAAAAACAGAGAGGAGATAGAGCTAGCAAGGGCCTGAGGTAGCAGAGAGGCACAAAGAAGCCAGAGCACAAGTCCCATATTTTGGGGTTCATTAGAAGTCCAAGACACAAAATACTGTACTTCCATAACAATGGCAGATTTATAAAAATACACATAAGGCAACTCTTAACTAAGGCACAATTGAGAGGAAAGATGTCATGTTTAGATACATTCGGGGCTGCTTATGTTCTCAACACCTATTTCTTAACTCCATGTTAGTTAAAAACTGATTAGAAATAATACTAAAATGCAATTTAGATACATAAAGACATCACTGACTGGATTTCTAAATAAAACCCACACAGAGCTGTGGTCATACTCACAGGCATGTATTTCAACTAGTACCACTAAGAGTACTTATTAAACTGAGAGCCAACACCTGAGTAATTAATAATTATGAAGTTCACTTGAGAGAAGTGCTTGACAGTAAGTACCTTTTATCTAGAACATTTGAGATGACAGTTACTTACGCATAGCCTCGAGGAGGGTATGCTGTATCTGCAAAGCAGGAACTCAGAAACATAAGTTCCCCTTCACTCTTTCTTCCCCTCTGACAGACTGTAACAAGAGCTTTTCATAGCAGTTCAAATGTACATGAATTTTACGTAACTGTATTAAACCCAAGCTTCCCTTTACAGCCTTAATTTGTTGTCTTGAGCATAAACACAATAGCACTCAGTTGCACAACAGACAACATAGGACAGAATTTTTAACAGCTGGGCAACAGACAACCCATTAGTATAGTAGTATAGTTTTAAATATTTCCATACTCTACCCTCTGTCTTAGAAAGACCAACCATGGCTGTTTACTAACGTCATCAGTGACATAGACTGTGGGATCGAGTGCACCCTCAGCAAATTGCAGATGACAGCAAGCTTGAGTGGTGCAGCTGACATGCCTGAGGGACAGGACACCATCCAGAGGGACCTGGAAAAAGCTCGAGGAATGTGAGCCTCATAAGGTTCAACAAGGCCAAGTGCAGGGTCCTGCACCTGGGTTGGGGCAACCCCCGGTATCAACAGGGGCTGGGGGATGAAGGGGTTGAGAGCAGCCCGGCCGAGAAGGACTTGGGGGTACAGGTGGACAAAAAGCTGGAAATGAGCCAGCAATGTGCACCCGCAGCCCAGAAGGCCAACCATATCCTGGGCTACATCGAAAGAAGCATGGCCAGCAGATCAAGGGAGGTGATTCTGCCCCTCTGCTCCGCTCTGGTGAGACCCCACCTGGAGTCCTGCGTCCAGCTCTGGAGCCCTCAGCACAGGAAAGACATGGAGCTGTTGGAGCGGGTCCAGAGGAGGGCCACAAAAACGATTAGAAGGATGGAGCACCTCTCCTCTGAGGACAGGCTGAGAGAGTTGAGGTTGTTCAGCCTGGAGAAGAGAAGGCTCCAGGGAGACCTTACTGCAGCCTTCCAGTACTTCAAGGGGGCTTAGAAGAAAGATGGGGACAGACTTTTCAGCAGGGCCTGTTGTGACAGGACAAGGGGTAACGGTTTTAAGCTAAAAGAGGAGGTTTAGACTAGACGTAAAGAAGAAATGTTTTACAATGAGGGTGGTGAAACCCTGGCCCAGGTTGCCCAGAGAGGTGGTAGATGCCCCATCCCTGGAAACATTCCAGGTCAGGATGGACAGGACTCCAAGCAACCTGATCTAGCTGAAGATATCCCTGCTCATTGCCGGGGAGTCTGACTAGATGACGACCTTAAAAAGGTCCCTTCCAGCCCAAACCATTCTATGATTCTACTTATCTTTTTTCAAGCCAGAAACAAGGTAAATTCATTAGAGGTTCATATTGAAATGGGAAACATATGGCTGGAGGGAGGTTATTAGTACAGCTTCATAAGAATTAATTTTGGAATTAAATTTAATTAACTATTTCTGTAATAAATTCCTATATTTCTACCAGTGACCACAACAAATAATAGTCATGTGTGATAACCACTTAGTTCATGCCACAGTGTCAGAACATACCACCAGGGTTTAAAAAAAAAAAAAAAAAAAGGAAAAAGAAAAAGAAAGAAAAAAGGTAAAAAAAAAAAGGAAAAGGTAAAGGTAAAAAAAAAGGAAAAGGTAAAGGTAAAAAAAAGGAAAAGGTAAAGGTAAAAAAAAGGAAAAGGTAAAGGTAAAAAAAAAAAAGGAAAAGGTAAAGGTAAAAAAAAAAAGGAAAAGGTAAAGGTTAAAAAAAAAAAGGAAAAGGTAAAGGTTAAAAAAAAAAGGGGGGGGAGAAAAGTGTGTCAGGTTATCAATAAGAAAGGACAAGTTGATCCTGAAGGCCTGGAGTAATAGATACAGGATGAAACTCAAGGATTGCAAAGTCACAGAGATCCAAACAAAAGCTCTGCCAAGCACTTGCAAGCCTGTGAGCTGAGAAAGGAAGGGATACTGGTTCTGAATACCGGTTAACCACCGGTAGTTTTGTAACATCTTGGTACAAGCTGTCCAAGATTAAGTTTAGGATATCAATTAGGGTCAAAACCAGGGTACATTTCATCTATAAAATACAAAAAGTCAGTATTAATGCAAGATTCTCAATATATGATGACAAATTAATCAGATACATGTCTCATTTTTAATAAATGGAGAATATGCATTAGTAACCATCTGAATGCTTCATACAAACACATGCAATTCCAGAACCACGACTGTTGCTATTGTTCTTGAAGAGCTTTCAGGAAAAAAAAAAATTAGTGCTCAAAAATCCAGTTTCTGAGCTGTATCGCAGGGAAGCTTTGTGCACTGGATTATTTATGCAGTTATGATGCTTACAGAATCGTCTAGCTTCCTGATAATTAGCACCACTGCTCCTAGAATATGCACAAGTGGTAAAAAGGTATCAAATAACTTTGGAAATCCTTGGGAGCCTTAAGAAACCCATGAATCTTTATCCAAGGCATTTCAGGAAGTAAGCTGCAATGGCCATTTCTGGATAGCGAGCCTCTCCCTCCTCCTATATATTAATGTTTGCAAACTCAGAAGCACAGCAACTATAAACTAGGGAGACAAGAACGGATTGTACCCACAGACATTGGTGGCTCCTACCTTAAAAAAAAAAAGACACAGGTATGCTCAACTTTGTTCAGGTTAACTGAAGCATTACCATTGGAAATACTACATCGGGGGAAACTCTTGGATTTAGTAATTCTGGTTCTCAAAATTGATCTGCTTGGGTCAAAGAGCTATGAAATATAAACTCCTATTAATTTGGTGACACAATCTTCTTTCTTGCAGAGGCTACCAGAATATTACTGCTTTAAGCTAACAATTCCACCAACTCTGCAACTCCCCATGCTCCAAAATACACAGTGGCTTTAATGCCCACCTGTTCAACCTAGTTTGGCTGTTACAAACCACCTTGAGTACTGCTTGAAAGCAACGTCTTTCAAGTGGCACTCATTTTACCGAAGTTCTAGAGTCTTTTGTTGTGACTACACAAACTGGTAACTTACTAAGCCGTTACCTATCATGTTATTTTATAGTGAAATGCCAACAGATTCAACCAAAGAAGAGTGGAGATTCAGATTTTTTTCTTTTCCCTCCCAGAAAAATGGCTACCTGACTGCACAATCAGAATAGAATTCTGAATTTGTAACTGAGCAATCACAAATCACAGCCAGCAAAACAGCAGTGAGCAATATATTCCAAGGACAGGATGAACAACTGATGCAGGAGAGGGAAATCCACAATCAACTATCAGACAGCCTGGCCAACACACATTTAGAAAAGGGCAAAGCAAAGAGCCGAAAATAAAATTTCAAATAATACCACAGGCTACAAACCTTTTTCAATTTATCTTAGACAAGCCTAAAGCACAAGTGAGCTGGTCACAGAAAACACAAGTCTTTATAGAGAAAGTACTATAATTTACTTATGACCTAAAGTGAACTGAGAAAATATTTACAAATTTCACTTCTGAGAGACAGGGGCATTTTGAAGTCAGATGCCGCTATTGACTGTAAGACATATTTGCATAGTCCTTGCACCCTCCCACCCCTCCAAAATCAAGTCTCTCATCTAGTTCAGTTACAGCCATTTCTCCTATGAATTGGAACTGGCCATATGTAAGATAGATAATCATTATCACAGCCTTTGGCCTGCAGAGTTGTTTTTTGTGATAACCTGTTTCCTACTTGGTTTAAGGCTCAAATACTATCCTGAACATGTACTTTTTATAGCCAATATTAGAAGTCCAGTTCTTAAAACAAGAGCATTCTTTGATACATTACAACTCCCCTTAAGAGAGGGGAGAGAATGCTATGCAGATGCACGGTAGCTACTAATCTTCTACCCACTACTAGACCTTTGCTGTGTAAATTTTATTTAAGTACTTATTTAAATTTGACAATGAACTACCCGAGATATGAACTTCGATGATTACAAGTGATTTAGGCTTGTTCAACAGTTAATTGGGAAAAAAAAAAAAATTCAGCAGTACTGCAAGTCAATCACGTGATTGATACAGCAATGCTATAAAAATCATGAGATTGGCACAGGAGTGCAACAATAGAATAACTAACCAACTGTTACCAAACAACAAGGCCTATATTGTAAAGTTTATGCATGGAGAGAGGAAACAGGGTGGGAAGAATGAGATAGCCTTTTTTTTTTTGCTTTCAAGCAAGAAATAGCTATTGGTCCATTTTTTTGTTACTGTGACATGAAACCAAACTGTTAACAGCCACTTATATTTTATTGAAATCACACAAAAAAGTTGTTCACGTGCAGAAAACAATCCTCTTAAGAGCATAATTACCCCAAATATGCATATATTTTTATGACATACATATACCATGCTTTAACAGTGCAATCACTCCGTTAAACAAAGGTATTTAAGCAATTTGGAAGACTTACATTCTGCCATATTTATACACATTAGAAAAAGTACTTTTTCCCCCTCCCAAGTATAGAAATTCAACCGTATTATAAAAGCAATTTTGGCATTCTTACCAAAGGCACAAAAATGACTCAAGTATCCACCCACAGCTCTTGCCTTACAAGAGGGCTTGAACTTAAAGGAATTTTATACCTGTATGTGGGGCCATGAGGCTTCAAGAGTTGGTTCATCTTCTTCTGGATCAAAATCTGGGTTATCACTAGGTGGAAGTGTTCTGAAAATATTAGAACTAATCTGCAAGAGAAAAAACATTGCTTAATTGTATCGCTTTATGCTTCCACAGATGATAGTCAGCAAGGTACTGCTTTTATCCTAAAATTACATGAAACAAAGCCAACTTAAAAAAAAAAAAAGCACACACCAAAAAACTGCTTCCCCCCCCCCAAACCTGCTAAATCCAAACAGCCACAAGTCTGAAACAGGTCAACAAGAAGAAAAGAAAGTAACTTTTGTCTCAGCTGTTTTACAAATTTATAGCTAGACATGGTCATATTTAAAAATCTTCTCTGAAACCATGACAGTTAAAAGAAAATTTCATTTTTCCCTTACGAAGACCAATTTTTACCTATGTGACATTGAGAGCTGAGGTTTTATGTAAGACATCAAATACAGTATGCCTAACCAATTATGACTTAAACAGAGCTCTCTTCACGTGTAAGGCAGACAATCCCCAAAATATATATCTAACTTTAATTTCAAAATATTTCTCACTTTCAAGTAAGAACCGAAGAACTGTTTACAATTTTTCACTTTTCATAATTTC
This sequence comes from Phaethon lepturus, assembly GCF_000687285.1. Taxonomy (NCBI): domain Eukaryota; kingdom Metazoa; phylum Chordata; class Aves; order Phaethontiformes; family Phaethontidae; genus Phaethon; species Phaethon lepturus. Next base: position 23,196 of record NW_010549948.1, on the reverse strand, counting down.
AAGATGTTTCAAGGTTTTAGGAAGTCAGAAATCCATAACAATTATAACTTTTTGATTTAACACAGTAACTTAAAAAAAAAAAAAAGAGAAAAATAGCTACCAAGTTACTTCAAGTATGATATAGCCGTATCAAATCAAAAGGATGAATTTAAAAAGATTTCTTCAGGGTTTTTTTGAAGTATATAGAAGATGGATAGAAGATGAATCTTTCAGATGTCAAAAGAAAAATAAACGTGATCTCTTCTGCCAGATGTAACATATTGGATTTTAAATCTCTTTAACATGAACAAAAGCGAACATGGAGTTAATGTCATTTCTGCATTTCCTGCTGTTTTTTCAGGAACAAGTTTAGCCCAACTTTTTCAATCATCTTTCAAGCTCTTCAGTCTTTTCGATCAAATCTGTTTCAAACAGCTGCTAACCACCCAAGCCTACTAAACACAACAGAAAGAATGTTTGACAGTTTGCAACAAATGCTACCACACAGCTTCCATGGAGTCTCCAAGGTGTTTGAAGAATCTTGCAAAAGGACTTTTAAAAGATCCTGAAGTCACCCAGCTGGCTCTGCATAGAAGAATCAGCTGCCTCATTAAAGAAGATGTAAAGCTATTGCATAAACTAACTTCATTTCCTCCTATGCGCTTCATTCTATGACCTGTCACTGTCTCCTGTTGGTACACGGGAGACAAGACACTGCTGCTCTAGAGTAGAAGGGCAATGATGTTGTGTATGGATGGGCACTACAGCAAACTCCTAGTTTACTGCACAGCAGAAAAAACCCCCACCAAAACAGTACGCTTGCTCTTTAATGTTGGAAACACAAGGGAGCACAAGAGAAACTGGCTGTGGGGAGAGGAAGGGGAAGTAAGAGTCTGAGAGAACGTATTTTAATCAGGCCCGAAAACCAAAACTACAATCTTGGTTCTGTTATTTGATACTGTTTACTCTTATTAGGTATTCAACAAAAACATCCAACATACAAAGCAGTCCCCTACAGAGACTCCCCTATCTCTGCTTGCAAGTCTTCTGGTAATGTCTCCTGAAAATGCATCCTTTTATTTTTAGATGCGTCTTGTTGAACTGAACCAGTCAACCCTTTAGCACAGCATACAGAATGCAAAAGTTGAGTCCAAAACAAAGGTGCTAACTACTGAACATACTTCTGTAGCAGAAACAAATAGCAAGCGTCTTGGCCAGATCTTTAGAAAAATAAATTTATAATTTTCAGATTATTCAGTACTTCTACGAGCATTATTGGTCTCCTGAGAACATACGAAACTTAGAACAAACTGTGTACCATTTTTATATACTAGTCTGGGTCCCTAAATAACTGCTTCATTTACTTCATTATGTTTTAAATACGTTTGCTTCCCGTCTCATTTGCTTCTTTCTAATACCTTGCTAATAGTATTGATCAAAAATGTGTTTGGGGTTAAAACCTTCATTCTTTCCTCCCCAGGCAGATTCTTAAATAATATGAAAGGATATAGAGAAAACATTCCTTTTCCTTTGTAAGTGGGGTCTTACCCCAAAACTATGATTTCAGAAATACAAATCATAAAAGGCTTTTACAGCTAGATAGATTTCCAGAGAAACCCAGCATTAGCCTTCTAAATTAAAACTCAGAAAGTTTGTGAAAGTGACATCTCAAAATGTGCCAGTTAAGGTATTAAGATACAGCAATTATATGTTAAAAAAAAAAAAAATCCCTTATTGTCTATACACTTTCCAAGGAGCTAAGCATTTGGAGAGATACTAGATTCAACTCCAATTTCTGAGCATGAGATAGGGATACTTGATGTTTTTTGAAATTCTAAACTCATAGCTTGTGCAAGCTGCTGGGACAATCTCATTTACATGGGATTTTTATATGCTGGTTGGGAATGAGGGGAGGTTAGCAAGCACAAGGAGATGGAGGAGTAATGTGTACTGGAGGGACATTTCTGTTACACTCCCAAACCTGGTAAAGGCTAAGCTTTCTAACTTCCCAGGAAGTTTTAAAACTTAAAATATTCACTATACCAAACCCTAATTTGCTGTTAGCTTCAGAGTACTTTCAATTGAGAATTCCAGAGAAGACACTCATGTTAGATGATCTAGAAAGGAGGTGCACAAACCATTGCGCTACCCCTTCAAAATTATCTGCAAGCAAAACTCTTCCTCAGTTCCTAATTCAAAGGCTTTGGCAAAGGAATTATAGGAAAATCAGGTTGCCTGGGACACCAAAAAGCGTATGTCCGGCACATCTGCCTAAACAAAAAGATCTTTTTTTAATGACCTTGTTTCATCCTTGGTGGCTTGAAAAGACATTGGTATCGTTTCTAGTGCTCCCTACCTCATGATCCAAGCAGCTCAGGGACGAGCCATTACTGTGTGGTACTGGCCCAGCAGCTATCACGGTAACAGAGACCATGTGAAGGGAAGGGATGCAAGGAGACCTCCTCACTTGCACAGACCTTGCCTATGCACTGGTCAGGAACAAAATTTTTATTTCCCCTCTTCATATCTGTAAGGGATCGTTGACTTTGCCGCCCCAAGACCTGGGCGACTCCAAGGAAACTGGGCTGCTTCAAGTATAAGCTGGAGGAAAGGG
>NW_010549948.1:265-20572 GCF_000687285.1 Phaethon lepturus | reverse complement strand
GGGAAAGACAAGGGGCTTTGGAAAGAAATTAATGCCACTCTGGCTTTTTTAGGGAATCTTTGTAGCCTGTTCATCCTTTACTACCAGCCAGATGATAGTTGGGATTCCTTAAGGCCCATTTCTACTTTTTTATTGCTTCAAAACTCTGCAAAAAACTCAAATGCTTTTTCTTTTAATGTAGTAAAACAGTCAAAAAAATACAAAAATATCTTTTAAATCTCATAGAAGTTTTGCTGCAAAGAAAAGCCTCAAGCCTTACACACGTGTTGTTCTGGAGGGAGAGACCAGTCCAGAGTTCTTTCTGAAAGCTGGTACTTAATCCTAATTCACAGCAAAGACCTTTTCTGCTGCCAGTTACCAGGGAGACTAGAAATACTATTCAGGCTTGGAGGGATCTTTTGTCTCAAGCTCTGAAAAAGCTCTTACTGAGCATTTAAGGCCTTCTTCATTTTTTGTCATTTTAGGGGAGAAGAGGAGATGGAAATTTGTTATAGAAGCAAAAACAAGCATCCACAGAGCCCAATCATTTGCACAGCAACAATAAGCTCAAAAGAACAGCTCAGCAACACCTTATCTCCAAGAAAAGAAAACAACTCCAATATAAAAGAAATCTCCCTTCAACAAGTATGATAGGCTAGTTAGCATACTCTTTCTTCTAACAAGAGGCTATAGAGGGCACACAGAGTAAGAAAATACCGCAAGGATTCAGGCTTGCTGCCAGCAGCAGCAGAAAAAAAGCAGCCAAAGAAGAGGTGGATGTACTCTGTCCTTTATTTTCTTGTGTAAAAAAACATTCAGGACAAAAATGCAGGTCTTTAAAAAAAAAAAAAACAAAACCCAAAACCCAAAAACCCCCAACTATACAAAAAACCAGTGTCCTAGATGTTTTGTAACCCTTAATAAGCATCTGGTGAAACAGCCAAAATGATTAGAAAGGTTTCAATAAGCCTAGTTCTTCAGTATAATGACAAAATTTCCATGCTTATCTACATTAAAGACCTGATCTTCCGTATCAGCTGCTCACCAAAAAAACCCAAACCACCAAACAAGAAAACAAGCAAAGCCTTAAGAAAAAATAGCTTGCACTGTATAGAAAACTACAACAGGCATAGGCCATATGTTTGAACTAGTCTGCTTATGTTCCTGATAGCTACCTTTAGAGTCAGCATTCTACCTTATGTAAACTTAACCAAAGTTTAGAGAACCATCAGCCTAAATGCACAGGCACTGGACACATTCTTTTTACATTTCAAATTTCTAGAAAAAGCAATTTAAAAATATTTCAGATTGTCAAATGTTCTTCAGTTGCGTTCCCTGTACGTGGAGTACAGACATATCTAAAACCTCACTTAATGTAGCATTTTAAAATGCATATAAAAAAACCTGGGAAAGTCAGCAGATAACGACCACAAATATTTTGTTGCTTATTCAACAAGTCATTTGTAGAAATTGCACAGTACAAGTCATCCTGTGGTTTACAATTCAAGCAAGCCACTTAAGACTACTCTAGCACAGCTCTCCAAGGCCAAAACAGTAACAGACAGACATATAAAGTATTTACAAAGTAGAGTTGTTTTCTTACACCAATAAACCTTTCTGTTGACACGAGTACCCAGAAGAATCTTTACCACAAAACTTTAGCCTGTCACTCCACTGCCACTCTTAAACAAAGACAGGTAGCACCAAAATATTTCCATTTGCTGAATGAGAACAACTTCAAAGCTTACCCAGACTGCAAGCACTTGCAATACACTAGTTCTTTCATTTTAATTAAATTCAATGCATCACATTTCAGCTAATAATTAAAGCTTACAAGTTTTTTGTGTGTTTTTACAAGCCTTTCTAAACAATCTTGTAAGGCAAGCTATCATTAGCAAATTATATTTTATAATCAGAATAACCAAAAGCAATTCTGAGTTAGATGCCATCACATTCATAAGCAGATTAAGATATTTTATTAGAATTAAAATGTGACAAGAAAATTCTACCTACCATTTTCACTATGTCAGCATAAGCCGATTCAACAATCACTCCACGATTTGTTGAAACATATTCAACCAGTTCATTCAGTGTTGCTCTCTTAATTTCTTTGCTTTTCAGGTCTGAAACAGAGTCCATGAAGTCAAAGAGTACACAACACTGTTGCAACTTCTGACAAAAAAGATCTTGCTGTTCATTGAAGGTGGCATCTATAAAGAAAAAAAAAAAATTAAAGTCTGTAGAAGCAAACTCAGGATTTCTAAATCTATTTTGTTGACTAAAACTTGCACAGCTGTCACGTTGTCATTATGGGGAATAGTATGCTCTGTAGTCAGCAAATTAATAAGCAGCATTGTCAAAACTGAAAATACCTGTTTAAGTATGTTAGAACAAAAGACCTGCTATTCACAACATGTGTTTCATACAAGAAATAATGGATAAACAAATGGTATTAATGGGGAAAATTTAGGGAATTTTCCTAAATTTAGGAAAAACTTAGGGAAAAATGAGTTCCTGAAACAACTTTATTTGAAATACATAGACATTAATAAATACCACCTCTCCCTCGCCAGAAGTCATATACAGAAGCAGTGCGTCACACTAACCTTTCATTCATCCGATTTGTCTCATTCTGTTCCCTAATCCTTTATTATATAACCTGCTTAAAAGCTGTAAAATCTGCTTTGAAGGAACCTTGTCTTTTTACCCCAATGCAAAATGCTTCACATACTTCTGACATCATGTGATGAATGTTTCTCTTAAGAATCAACTCCAATATTTCAAAAGGATTAATCCTGAATTTTTATGCTTTGGTCTAAACAATTTATTACAATCTTACTCATGTAAGATTTTCAAGCTTTTTTGGCCTATTAAGACAACATGTTTGGCTATGACTTGGCATTTTCATTTTATAGTGCGGGTTTTTTTATAAGTTGGTAAGCAAAATTCCCCCATCAGTACTTCACATTAGCTCTAAAAACATAAAGTGTTGTATACTTCAAATATTTAATATATCCTTAAAATATTGTAACTGTTCAAAAGGTGCATGATCACAACAAAAGCAGCCATGACTTTAACTGAGAAATCTGTTTAATGTGTCTTTTGTTCTTGTTTTTATTTGTTTGTTGGGGTTCTAAGGCACTCTGGCAACACAGCATCACCTCATCTATCAGTCAGTTGGGATTTCACTTATTCTGGTGAAAAATTTTTATTTCCAATTTTATCTGGAAATAAGGAACGCTCTCCCCCTGAAGAATTTTCAAGACCTGTCTATAGCAAGACTACTAATCCCTTAGCTTCATTCATTCACTGCGGTATTGATATTAGCATTGCTGTTTCATCAGGACAAGAAAAAGGCAACTGCCTTGTGTCACTGAGTATCGAAAATCTTAAGTCTCACTTTAAAATTTGAACAAGTCACAAAAAGCTCTCATACTTCTCTATATTGTTTTAGGATTTTTATAATTAAAAAAACTTCAGTTTAACTTTGCAAGTTTAACAACTCAAGCACTTTCATAATGCCAGTTCCTCAAGTTTCTTACCAAAACACCTTCCATTTAGTGGCTGGAACAAGAACAGCCACCAGTGTTTCTAATATTCAGTAATTATCTGATAGAATTAACTATTTTCCATAAGCAAAAAGTAACTGCTAAAATGCACTGGAATGCCTCCACTGTAATCACAACTGCTTGCTCTGCCCTGAGAGTTCAAACACCAGAATATCGTATTCCCTTTCCCCATCTCACAGTTATGATCCTATTAACTGAGCATAACAACTTCAGTGAGCTTTCAAAAAAAGCTAGCAATTACTACTCCCTCATAAAGAACAATTCATACTTCTGAATGTTAATTCTGCCATTTTAACCATTTTTCTTTTGAATAAAAATTTTGCTAGATGCTCGTTTTGCTCAGATAAGTACAAAGACACAAATTGTTACACCCTGCAAAATAATGAACATCAGCTGTAAAAACATTTGTGAGTTACATAACACTTCAGCTCAGATCTTTTAATATTCTACAGCTGATTGCATGAGTAAGTATTGTATCATAGTAACAAGGCAATAACAGTGACATGCTGAGGATAAAATCCAAAAAGCCCAATTTAAGGAAGCAACACACAGGGAGGTTTTGTGTGGTTTGTGTGTGGAGTTTTGTTTTTTTTTTTTTGCCCCCCCCCCCCCAGCCGATAGCCAGGCTCAAACAGGAGTCAAACCTACTCTTATTTTTCCTCACTACAAACTTAACTATGCTCCAAGTTACAAAAGCCCAGCAGTGAGGCACAGCTAATATAGTAATTAGTTGATGTTCAATAAAATGAAGTATCATTAACCAAAATTTACTGCAAAGTTTCAAAAACCAGCAGATGGCATGTGAATACTCCTAACAGTGGTTAAAATAGACAAAAGACCTAAGGTTAAAAGCAAGTAACAGAAATTCAGACAAAATAATCAAATCACTTATTGCCTTCCCTAGAATATCAAAGAAATCCCTGCATTAGCCACTTTTAGTTAGACATTAGATGTAACAGAGATCGTATCTCTCCTGCCATGCATCACCAGTCCATTTCATTAGCAATCTGATCTATCTCAATTAGACATGTTTTCTCAAATGAAAAACCTGACTATTAGTCTGTTTTGTTACTTGTATCATTCAAAGCAAAACTAAAGGACGTATTTTCCTCTATGCGTACATCCATTTTGCATAATTATAAGGGGACTCAAAAAATAAAGACATCCGCAAGAGATGAAAACTATGTGCAACCACGGAACCACGGTAATAAATAACGTGACCTGAAAGCCAGTTCTGTTGTATCAGCACTGCTTGTCTTCATGCGCTCAGTCCCTGCTTGACATATAGCACATTTGTCCTGGGAATGTTAGGAGAGGTACCATGGGAACCATCAAGTGATTTGGGAAAACCTGTTTGTCAGAGAGTGTTCTTAACTTGTTAAAGCCTTGCCTTTAACCATCTTAACTGTCCCAGCACAAAGGAAGCTAGACAACTCTACACGAGGATAAAATCATATTGCCATAGTTTATTCCAATTCTATGAATAAACTGTGCCATAGTTTACTCCAGTCCTATGAATAAAATAAACTGTGCCACCATAACTGCATCAACATCAGAGCTTTTAGCTCTAGTAGTTTGACAACCTGTGGCATGATTTTTAAACCAGTTTTAATTTAACATCTACCAAGATTTACACCATACATCTGAAGTTCAAGACAACTGATTTTCTTCAAATACCCTAAATACCGTAAGGACCATAGAAGATAATACAGGTTCAAAGTAGACAGTGGATGATTCAGTAAAATAATCCTGTGACAAGCTGTATTTTGAAGTGGAATGGGGAGGGGTTAAAATTAAGCCCAAATTCTATTACCAGCCTATCACTGAATTGCTGCGAGTTGTTGGAAAAGACACTTTAGGAAAAGCAAAAAAAAGGGGATGGGAAGGAAACAAACAAACAAAAAAACCCCAAAAAAGGAGTGAAGGCATTTAATCTTATTTGGAAGACTCTCAAGATACATACATTAAACCACACCCCAGAATACGGTCCACACACCGTCTGATCCAGATCATCAAAATGCCATTGCCTCAGCTTTATTTTCTAGACGCTGCTCAACAGAAGTGGGATTTAGGAAATTCTTTAAATCCACTGTTTCGTTCTTTGAAAGATTGGTTGTCATTTGATCTGAGGTCCTTGGGAAGGTAGTAATGAGATTTTAGGCAGCTACAGAAAGCCGATTCTTAATCGGATGTGATGGTAGGAAATCCTAAAGACAAAAATTTCCATCCAACACCAAAAGAAGTATTGTAAAATATCATCCACTTCAACCATGACTCTTTCGAAGGATATGCATTGCCTCTGGTCATTCCCACCACAGATGGTAAAATGTTTGTAACTGATGAAAATAGTTCACTTGATCCTTGCACTTCATCATACTGAAATTCTCAAGAGACTATTTCTACTATTTACAAAACCCTGATCATTACAGACAGCCACAGTATCAAAGGATAAAAAATTATAAACAAGTTGACTTGGAAGTTCCTTCTGAACAGGAGTTATTAAACATTGAAACTGCATCATTGTACAGATTCATCTCTAAATCAAATGCTTTCAAATTTATAAAGGTCATCAATCCAAGTCTAAGCATGGAATATTGATTAAAAGATGAATTTTTTCATGGAGTTTGGAGGGCCCAAACAAGATACAGATGGGGAACGACAGTTGACAATCACTGAGCTACCTCACTAGCATATAACCAGAGAGACAAACACCACCATATCACTAGCCAGGACACTACAATGTCATCTTCCAACAGCATATTTATCTCATATGTTTACAGGCATTTCTTCTGGAAGGAGCAGATAGATACTTCTCCTTTCTCAACATAATTGTTTACCCAAGACCTTCTGTACAAAGCCAAAGAACCTAACATAATCCTAGATTCTGTTCTTGCTACTGAAGCAAAGTCCACAAAAACTCCTGTCTCAACTACACGAACATGAAGTTCAAAAAGCATACTTTCCCCGACAATACAAAAGAAACCCTCTAAAACATCTAAAACATTTGCGACAAGTTTCAAATTTTTTTTAATAACTAATTAAATATTTCTGCTTTTCCCTGAAAAAGCTACCCCAAGAAGATGCAGAAGCCAGAGCAACAACCATGAAGCTTTTCTCTGACAGTCTCTTAAAGCAGTTCACATGCAGCCCTTTCAAACACTTGGAGGACAATGATATTATGGAATAAAGTACTGCATATCTCTTCTTACAGTAAATTGAACTTGGTGGGCAATCCTACACTTCTACATAATTCCCAGACAAACTGAAATACAGGCAAGGACTGATACATGACAAGGCTTGTGCCATACTTACGTCATATTCCACAGTGTGAAGCTTCATATTTAGTCTTTGTTGTCTGTTTACATTTACTGTGCTATATGCAGCTGTACTCAATGGTGAAAGGATCTACTACAGCAGAATGAAGCCCTAACTCTGACGTGGAGAGAGGAGCACATGTACTACAAGACATCTAGCATTTGGGTTTGTTTATTCTTTTACTTCTTTCTTCATATCAGTAAATTATCAACAGTGTTGTACAGCCTGCTCTTTTCAGAGATACTGTTAGTCTGGACAGGGGTTAGTCTGGTAAACTCTGGCCTATCCTACATAAATCAAGCATAGGGAGTCCTGTTTAACCTGAATTAAAGATTTATCTTTGTCCTGGGGAGTTCTTTTGTGCATTATTGTTGTGATCTCTCGTAGAATCTGGGTGTCTGTGTTTGTGTTATAGGCGTCGTAAAGCATTGTTAAGAAATAGGAGTTTTGATGCAATTCATGTTACAACAGGGGACAGACAGAATATGTTTCTCAGAAATCCACATGTGCAGCTTGACAGGCAGCAAAATAGTCAACTGACAACGAAAAGGAGAGAGGTCTCTCCCCCCACTACCCTCTTGCCATTTATTCCTCCCTTTCCCTCCTCTGCTCCCAGTCACAGCTATCCCTCAACACTGGCTCTGGAACTTGTCAGACTCTTCTGTGTGCTGCTTAACTCAATAACATGGCCATAGTAGTGAGGTTAAATGGCTTCTGGAAGGGTCTGATGTGCATCAGCTCTCACACAAGGCTAGTGATAGTAGCAGAAACTCCTTTCAGCTGCAGTGAGCCATTAAGTTAGTTCACTGTCTCCTTTGGAACCAGATCATCCAACTACAGGGTATGAGATAATGTGTAGGTAGGATTTTTCAGTTAAGTTAGCTACTTTTTTGAATAATAGTTTGGTTTTTTATTTTGGGTTGGTTTGTTTTTTGAAAAATCTCTTTAAAGTCCTTTCAAAAGAAAAATGTAGCCCCTGTATAAAACCTCACAGTGTACTTGGCTATACTGGTAGTCTACAACATTCTCCAGTAACTCTGTACACCCATAAGAGAAGTTCCCACAATTCCAGATTTTGGTAGCTCAACAGCCCAACTGAAACTGGTGGGGTTACTCAGACAAGTACTTGTGCAGCACCTTAAGATATCCAACAAATCTTTTAATCAGTATTTTCAAGTTTTCCACATAGAAGAAAACTTTGCCACCCTAAGGAATAAGCACCATTTCTTAATGGACATTGGTTATGGGTTTTCCCCCTCACCCTTTCCATTCAGAATTCAATAGCATATATTTTCAAATTATCTGTTAGCCCACAGTCTACAGCTGTTGCTGGAACTCTGGAAGGGACTGAGTAAGTTTCTCTTGAGTGTTTTCAGTAAACAGAGCTCTGGCTTTCCAGGTCAGATAAGGGAGTCAGAACAACATTATATACCTTAAAAGTTAACCACCTCCCTATACAGGAGTAGATTTGTTCTGTAGAGAAGGAGGTTTGGAAAAAAACAAAGTACAATGATATTCTCAAACATTATGCTGCAAAGGAAACTCAGGGAGATAACAAAAGCAAGGACTTGGCACAGAACTGAAGGTACAGAAGGCACATTGGTCAATCCTATCTAGGACCCGTGTGCTCATAGTAACACTTAACCTCTTCATTTCAGAAATCAAAAGGACTGCAAAGGAGCAATCAAGGTAACGAGCTGAGCATCTGCTGTACTTCTACTTATAGGTAAGCTATTCTTCAGATGGTTGTCAGACACAACTTGCACTGAGATAGCCACATGAACAATACTTCAAAAATACACTGCAACACTCTAGTTACTCAGCTGTCCCTATACCACTTTTTATCCAAGTTAATATATGCTTTTCTCCAATCAGTTGTGCACAGTCACATTAAAACTGCCAAACACCACTAACCTGCTAAAAATCATACCACCATCCAAGTAAATCTCTCTTTTTTTTTTTTAAATTCAAGCTAAGAAATCAGAAGTTTTGCTCATTAGAATATTCTGAATTTCAGATGAATTCTGCAACACATGCCAGGGAAGGTGGAGGAAATCACACATTAAAAGTAAAACTAGATGGGGATAACAATCAACAATGACTTTTAGTCACACACAGCATTGTGGTTTCTGAAGTTAGTTACAAAGTCTAGGCTACAGGTGACTTTGAAGTCATTTACTAGAAGTACTCCTGGAAAGCTATCTTCCATCCAATAACAGATACTGTTTGTTCAGATAGTCGCATCTGCCACTCTACATGGCCAGCAGTTGACCTTAACAAATCAGTCCAGAAAATCTGAAAAGCCTATGCTGATCTAACAACATCTGTCACAAATTCTCTGACATGACTCCTTGCAGTGATGGTAAACTGCCAAGTGTTTTATCTAGATTGTTTCTATCATCTTCCAAGCTTTCTTATTATCTCATATAGTTAAGAGTCACCAGCTACTACCACATTAAATCCTTTGATTTTAATGAAGATTTGAGTCAACCAAGGCACTTCAGACAGTAAGATGATACTCTGTTGAAGTGCTTTCATATTAATAGTCCTATTTCCTACTGTCTAATTACAGAAGACAACATGCAGTCAGATACAAAAAGCAATAGAAATTATTCTCTTGGTTCTCAAAAAGTTATCAAGACTCTAGTAACCAGGTCTGCCACAATTCACCTCATTTCTACCATGCTTTCTCAAAAAGGAGAATTAAAGTACCATTGATTCCTTAAACAAACAACCCGTCCACCAAACATACCAACCACTGGAACGGGAACATAAAACACCCTGAAGTCATCCTTAACAAAACATGCCACTTGAACAATACACAGGTTTCCTCAAGAGCACGCCACCAGTTCAGGATTTAACTCAAATTCAGCTACATGCAATTTTTTTAAATTGTCTGATGACCTGACAGTTGAATCAATGCTGCTTTTGAAAGTACTGAGAAGTTGAGCAATTTGCATACAGTTAAACATATGCAAGTTTTCTTCAGAGTGATACTATATTTATTATAAAAGGCAGAGAAGCTTCATTTCTTATGTAGCTGAAGTGTATGTATTCAAAAAACAATTATGCTACTCCTCTTGTATTTGAAACAAGCAATCTTCCAGCAGTAAGCCAACTATTATGTTCCCCAGTGCATTCATTGATGTTTTTGGCATACACTGCTACTGTATTTGCTGTCTTCATTTAAAAACCATCAAGCAGTTTTAATGATTGATCATATGCCAGGATGGGCCTATCTTGAATATAAGCAGAGGCCTTAAGAGCTTAGAATTCTCTCCTGCATGGAAGACATTAGCCCAAATAATGGTGTCACTGGTTTGATGAAGGTGTAATAGCTCATTATTATTAAGTAATATTGATCTTAAAAAATTTAAGGAAGATAGTGCTAAATTTAAGGGTGACAAATGCTACCACAGAATCAATATGCACAGCCAGGTCATTAAACTGGGAAAGAGGGGAGAGTAATTGATTTCTGGAATGGGAAATTGTTTCTCAGAAGATGTGAATATGGGATAGATGGCAACTTTTAACTTAAAATTACAAAAGCTGGTATCAAGGCCTGAGAATTAAAACCGCTTTCCCAAAACAGAAAATACAACTTCTAAATAGCTTTTGTTATATTGAAATGCAACAAAGGTTTCTGTTGTGGTAAAACATACATGCCTTCACGAAGTCCTCCTAACAAAAGGGCAAATAAAGGTCAAGGTAAAGTCCTGGGTATATAAACAGGCCATCTCTTTATAGTCTAACTCGGGTTACATTGTACTAGCCACAGGCTGAAAGCACCCAGAGAGGCTGGCACACAACTTGTTACTCCTTGTAACTCGCTCATGTGCCAAGAAAATTAACCACCAGCAAGACCCAAGAGACTCTCCAGAAAGGGGAAGAAACTACAGACCAAGCTTCTGAGATTGTTGAATCAAAAGAGATCAGAAGGGACAATCTGATGCTGTTTGTTCTTGACACACAAATGGTTAATTATACTTTTCCCCAAACACAAGCATTTTCCTTTAAAGAAATTCTATTTATTGAAGTGTAAGTGTTCAATACAATTTTGGATTTTCACATCTAATTTTGAAGATATAAAACAACCCTTCAGGTTGTGACAAGGTAGACTCAAGGAACTGTTTCACATCCACCCTGCTATGAATTAAAAGGAAAATAATCACCCCCCCAACAGCTGTAGTACTCTGTACATACATTACCAGGGATGAAGGCAGCTGAAAAGCAGGTGACAAAGTTGTGTGCCACATCAACTCAGTAAAAGCTTAAGCTCAATAACCATTACACAGTACTGTATTAAAAACATTCTCTATCTATAGGAACATAAACACTTTGCTTGACCAGAAGACCAAAACAAATTGATTTGCACCTTTTAAGCTTGAATAGACAGAAACTGTATTTACAATTTGAGTAAGTTCCCTTTTTGAAGTCAACTGCAAAATTCCTGTCTGACTGAAATTACAGTATTTCATAATTAGTGAGCACTGATAACAAAGTATGCCATAAGTGGATCTGGTGTGAGATGTTTCTTCTAATCTATGAACTTGTATTCTTCCCCAATAATTTCTTCACCTTATCTAAGAATAAAATTAATTCTGAATAAGATGCTGAAGTTGCTCCAGTTTGACATGACACTAGAAAATGCAAGTCAACATTACAAATCAAGTTTGTTTGTATTTTCCCAGAAACCGAAGAAACACTCATGTCATTTTTACGTGGCAGAGAGTGCAATATAAAAATATCTTTTATTTGAAACCAAGGGGTAGCTGTTAAACATTGCTTCACAGAAGTACAGAAACTCATTTTGCAGTTCATTTAGCACTTAGCTATTTTAAATGTGTGAAGGGGATGTACAGGAGAGTAATTTAATAGGAAATTCATGCCAGAGGAAATATGCAATCTATCTTTTCAAAAGCCAAAGAAAAACCTCCTCTTCCCATGAACTCCTGTGTAAATCCAGGTGGAAGTTACACATTGGATTAACTCCTTGGCTAAACCAGTGTTTCTTAATTTTCAAAGTTTTCTCAGCCAAATAAGATAATGAGATACTTTATAATAGTGTTACAGCAGGAAGAACTAAGATTAAATTAGACTGGAAACACAGGTGAAATCCTGGCTCCACTGCATTCAATGACCTAACTCCCACTGATCTCAATGGAAACAGATCATCCTGAGCAGATGAACATTCAAGTACTTGCAGGATCTCGTTACCCACTTCACTGAAATTAAGCATTTAGCCTCATAAATAAGAGGTTGAACTACTTTCTTCATCAATTTTAACCATACTTTTAACAGTTATGTCCTTTCTATCAAAAACATCAAGTGTTCAGTAAGAAGGGATCGTACGCTTAAGTATATTCCTATTTGGCAAAATCTCTTACCTATTTTCAAACTCAGTTTACACCATTTTGATATACTGAATGCACTTTGCTCCTGCTTCCTACTATGAAGGGAAAATACATGGAAATATAAATTACCAAACCTTGTCCTTGCTGACTGTACTGTGGGACCCAGCCTCTCTATGCAGTTCTGACATACACATCTTAATTTTTCATCTCAAAATAATGACTGTTTTCCTACAGAATCCAACATGCACAAATTTATTTTGCATATATAATTTGAAACCTAAGTGCAATTCTCAATGTTTCTGTTACATACACGTGGAACCAAAATTTGTGCTGCTTAATAGGACTTCAGTTTTACGTGTATGCCATATTTTAAGTAAACACAGAATTTTTAATTAAAAATATCATACACTTTTCAAAAGCTTCACCCAGTTACACTGAATGGGAACCTTTTTTTTTAACCCCATTTCCCCCTCCCCCCACCATACTTTCTCATAGAATTTTACTTGGGAAGAAATTAATAAAATGAAAGCTGTGCTTCAATTTTTTACAGGACCAACCATCTACAGAAACAAAGTAACCTATTAAATAACTTCTAAAAGTTCACTTACTTATGCAGGGATGCATCCTGCTAATTCTCAAATTCAGCAATCTTAGAAATAAAAGCTGTTTCCCCCTTCATATTCAGACAAATTGCTGAGACTTTTTATACCTGATCTTCAGATCAGCCTTCCAGGCCCATGCTATACTGTCCTCTTTCAGTTCTTCTGAGAAAATCTACTGTGCTGATTTCACCTCTGTTATCCAGAGCTTGTCAACTCTCCAAGTGTGTGATGGTCTCAGATATAAACTTTAAATGAGTAATGTGAAAAAGTAAACTTGTATTACATATTGACGGTTTTCCTGCTATGGCAGGGAATAGTTTTAATGTCTTTAATTCTCAAGGGTTTGAAAATCTCTTACTAGAACATCTTCCTTTTGCTGCATTATTCTTGAATATACAATGTGCAAATAATTTCTGTTGTTCCTCACACCTTGACCTCCCAGCTCCACAGCACAATTCGTATTTCTCTTCTGAACTCTACCGTGTCAATGAAGCTGACAAAACCTACTAATTTCAACAAAGCTTTGCTTGGTAAGATAGGGAGAAACAATGTCAAAGAGAGGGACCGAGACAGAAATCTTTTCCCAATGGTAGCCAGGCAACACAACAGCACAATCTTTTTCTTTTCTAAATCTATAGCCTTTTCCCTCCACCATATTCACAGCAGCAATACATGCTACTACTTTAGCAGGCTACAGGTCACTTACAATTCTGAACATAATGCCGTCTCTCCCCACAGCCTCCATACCCTTAAAATACTAAGGTCTGCATCCTGCATTTACATTTCACCAGCCTTTCTCAGCTTCACTCCCCCCCAACCATATAGTAGCCAGAAGGAGTGCTACTAAACACAGTGATTTAAAGTGAATTTCATGCTCTAACAGTGGTCCCTGCAGTTATGTTCTCCTCATTTTAAAATTCTCAAGTAAAGACTCTCACTTGACCAACCAACTCATCTGCAATCAATTCCTGCTGGACAGGACAAAAATCGCTAAGCCCATGAAGTTTCAGGAAGATCACAGTTAGTTCAAAAACCACAGCTGCAATGAAAAACTACTAAGAAACTGGAAGAGGGTATGACAGGAAACTTTTCCAGAAAGTTTCACAGCCAACAGGAGCGTTGAGACTCTAAATACTGAGCTTAGTACAGCTATTGGCAAGGAGCTAGCTTCTGCCCCCTCTTCCCATGTTAAGTACCTCTAACCAGCCCACCACTTCCATACTCACCTGTAATACACTTCTGGGCTCTTGCTTCTAGAAGAATACCTTACAAGTTTTCCATACACTTGGTTACCATGCCTAGCACTACTACACAGAGGAAAACCAAAGAAAGGCCATGCAGAGTAGCCTCACAGAGCATAGTAGGTGAGAGTAGCATAGTAGATACTGAACTATCTATACAGAATAGCATAGTGGATACCAAATTATCAGCCTTGCTACCAAGCTACAACAGCTACAGAGCATGTCTTAGAATTTGGACCAAATTGGACCAATTTTCATTGAGAACTGTGTGCTAAGCTCCAAATCAAGACAGTTGTGGTTGTTTTGTTGTTTGTTTTTTGTTGTTTTTTTTTTAATATTGACAACACACAATTTATTTTTACTCTAGTCTTAAAAGCAGTTTGAACTGTTTTTTTCTGAAACTAAGAAAATTAGCCTGAGGAACAGTTCCAAATAAAACTGTCCATACTTGGCATGGAAAACTTCAGTCCAAACAGTTTAGCAATGCTGTAAACAGCTGAGAATAAGGTCTTGTGAAGGAAAATTGTAGGGAACCTTAACTATGATGAGCTCTGCCTTTAAGTCAAAAGTATACTACGAAATAGGCATCTTGTAGACAACAGACTTCACTGGCCATGAACTCAGCAAAACTTAACAGAAACTAGTTCAGTGACTCTCTGATAAAAATCAATGATTCAGACATTAAAAAGAAGCTGCCACTGCCGGTCCAGTTTCTAGTAGAGCATTTTGCCAAGTGAGTCTTATACAACAGATGTTATTTACTACCTATTCATCTAGTTAGGCTGTGGTTCCAACCTTCAAAATCCACACGCTGTTATGAGACTATAAATATAACTTTAGCCTGCTAGATTAAGACAGGAATCAAGACTACAATGGTAGAAGCTGAATTTTATACCCTTCCCAAGGGAAGGGTTTTTTTTTTCCTAAGAACACAACACATATCCCTTCTATACTTAAACAGAATATTCATCTGTCCGAGCTGTTGGTATGACACCTTTTCAAAAGCACTGAATGATTTTTAGATAGATATTAAAAAAAAAAATCTGTAGATTGAAATAATCTTCTTTTGATCAGATAGTCTGGAGCAATAAGCAATTCCATTTGTATTTCCTACAGCACCTAACATTAAATTCAGCACCTGCAAAACTAGTATCTGACTAAACTAGAAAGCAACTAATATGGAAAAAGAAATCTGATACTAAGCTGGCACACAGAAGATGCAAAAGATTTAAATAGAAAAGTTCATGTGAAGACTGTCAATAGGCTCTATATTTAGGAGTTGCTCTTGATGGAAGTATATTCTAAGACCAAAAATTCAAGTCTAAGGATAAAAAAGGTCAATTTGTTAAGAATTAAAGACTAAATGTTCCACTCCATAAATTAGGAACAGTTCCTTAATATAGAAAAAAATTAAACAGCCCATTTTTCATGGAACTACATTAGAATATTAAAAAAATTCAAAGCTTCTTTAGCTATTACAGGTTCTCTATTTCTCAAGACTGCAACTTCACTAAACAGAAGTTTTTGACTACTTTATAGTGCACCCTGCTGAGATTATACATAACAGTTAAACCTAAATTCCTCACAGAACATCCTCATTCTTCACCTTAAATAAAGGTTCTCTCTCTTAAGGAAAAACTCACTCAGGAAGATCATACTTGGAAGGGATGTTGAATACAGAAGGTATAGGATGGGGGACTACAGAAGAGGAAATAACAATGAAACATCAGGATACAAGAAAGTGCAAATATGAGACAGAAAATTGTCATTTCACTTAAAAATATTCATTAAGGCTGCAGTAAAGGTAAACCATTATAAAATTTTTGAAGGACATTTTCCTGTGGGAAGCAAAGGCAACTTAATATTAATACGAGAAGGGAATGCTGTTTCTAACTCCACTTAGTCATTTATGCACACACTATATGACTTAAAAAATTCAAAGTTTAAGGTTTGAACTGGCCCCAACAGATTTAATAACGTTAAAATTTTACCCATATGCAAGCTAGTTACGCTTTCCTGTAACATTTCGACAAAGGATTAGCTTGAACACAGCAGCTGGTTTTTAGTCAAATCCAAGCTCGCTCTCAAGGGTTTAAGTAAAGAAAATACTATCGTTAACACCTACTTTAGATCCCGTATTTGAATGCTGAAACTACACCCTGGAAGGTCATCTTAAAAATGTCTTATTCCGGTATACTTCACCACCGTAAATCTCAGCCCCACAGAGATTGTTATAACCATCCCTAGCCTACGGTTGAAAGATTTTTGGACCACTTTCCAGTTCTTCTACTGTAAGGGCCAGAGTTTTCTCTATGGGGAGATAGTCTAATGTGGAAGTGAATACTAAGAATTCCTTTTCATATATTTGTTCTCTGAGCATGATACAGGAAACAAACCTGTGGTGACATGCACTCTCCCAAAAGTATATTCACTATTGAAAAGATGACAGAAAGGCATCAGGAAATGTTTATTCATTCCAGCTGCACTTGACATGTTTGGTACACAGGAAAAAAAGGTGTATTTGCTTTACAACCTGACAGACCATAATAACTGTAATAGGTAAAAGCAACGGGTTGTATGTTTTCTAGTCACTATTTTCCACCTGTATTTTCAGATGCTTCTTCAACCAAAAATGACAGAAACAAGTATGCATACTTTTACTATAATGAGTGAGGCCAGGTTAAAAGGTCAAGCTGTATTTCTTTTCAAAAAAGAAGGTAACTGCACGTGCTATTGCATTTTTTTAAAACAATTTGCTATTGAGACAAAATTATCATTTCTTAAGATGTTAAAAATAACAGTTCCTTTGCCAGATTTCTTTAAACTCAACACTCTCAGAATTGTCCATGAAGTGACAAAATCCTGCTGTTAAACAGCATGTTATTTTGGCTGCAGATTTTTCAAGGGATTTGTATTATGTAAACTATAAAGTGACAAAATGAAAAGGAGATGGGGGGAAGTGACTTCAACTTCTAATAGGTTTAACAAGCTTTTTTTTTTTTCCTTTTAAATATAGTCTCTGGGTCTTCAACATTTCTTATTCAGCTTTTAAATAATACAGTAAAATGGACACTCTCCTGAATAACACACACATAGGAAAACTGTTAATTTAACTGAAGAACACATTGCTAATTTATTTTATGTATCCTGACATCTGTCAGGTTTTGCAGAGCTTTTATCCAACAATGATAGATATCACCACACACAAAAATAAGTTGCTCATTAATGACAACACACAATCTTGCTGCCCCTCCTCTTTTTTTTTTTTTTTCTTTTTCCTTTTCTCCCCTCTCAGACTCTCAATCTCACTCCCCAAAAACCTCCGAAGTGAAGAGCACCTACTATTTGGGACTGTTACCTACTAGTTACAGGTATATATTTTCTCCTAACAGCGATACAATGTGCAGTCAAATTAAGGAATTTTAGTAATACGCAGCAGCAGTACAACTAGCTCCAGAAATACGTACTTTTAAGATTATCTGTCTACAGGCTTTCAAACAATACAACTATGAAAGTGTGTTACGCAACCTGATCTGGCCATTTCAGTGGCAAACAAACAAAAGTCCCTAGACAAAGGGAAAAAAAATCCACAACACTATCTACCCAAGAAGTTTGGTAGATAGTTTTGGGATGGGTAATTTTTATTTTTCTTCTGAAACATCTCTCCTTCCAGTAAAATGGATGCAAGTATTTTAGGTCAGTCTGACAAACCTATTGGGGAGCTTTAGAATACTGTTTATACTTATTTTAGAATATTTTTTCTTAAAAGTCATGAAACAAGACAGTAACTATAAACAGATGAAATATTTTACAGCAGCAGAATACCAAACTGCTTTTCCATCTACAAAACACTATCCCAATAGAGGCTTCAGACACCTTGGATTTAACCATTTATTTGAGGATATCTGGAAAAGCAAAAAGCCTTAATCTAATTTTGTAAGCATATGCTGAGCACCCTTAGGCATCATTATAATGACTGTACTTTCCTTTCTCAGCCCCTCCCTGGGAATGCTGCCTACTACTCTGTAGATGATACTACACTGGCAGCATCACAACTATTACTGAATTCCATATTGGCTTTAAAGAAGAAAGCAAAGCTTCATCTTCTGAAGATGTACGTGATTAGAACAAGAAGTTTTACAAAATGATACATTTATAGAGAGAACAAACTCTTTCTAGAAGCTTTTTTAGTTTGGGGGGTAGGGGAGGTTTAAGAGATGAAGGGAGAGAGCGTGCCTGGAGCAGATGAAGAGAAATCATCCTATGTCCATAACCATGTTCAGGACAAATTTAACATCACAAACCCAAGGGATAAAACATGCAAAAGAGAGCTGCCCAACCTTCTGCTAATTGGCTAGTGGGGATACTATAAGGCATAGAGGTATATTTTTCCCACAATTTATGTTCTGAAGCAGGTTTAGAGGACAGGTCTTTAGATTTAAGCCATAAGCATAGAGACAGATGTGATTTTCCTTTAAGAATGTAAGGCAATTCAAACTACTGTAAAACTCTGCATAACTGCAGAAATTCCTCTGATAGCTCATGGCCTCGAATTTCGAACATCTGAGCTGCTGATGCCATGCAAAATTTCCGTGTTAGACAGAAAAAGCTGTAAAACTGCACTTGCAAAACTATATGACTTAATAATACAGAGTTACATTTTTTAATATTAAAGTCTCAGCTCAGCAAAGAATGTAAACTTGGACATTTTGCTGATTTAAGCTGAAATTACTCCCTGCGTAACATATGTATGTTTAACTATTCGCTCGATCAGGACTCAAACTTTCTGAAGTCTGACACCTACGTGCAATATTTACCAAGTGCTTGGTCTCGAGTGTGGTTTTATAAAATGACCTCTGAGGAAAATATACTGTCTAAACAGCATAGGAATAGCAGAGACTAAATCTTGATTTCAAATAAATTATTCCGGTTCTAAATCCCTCAGAGCAAACTAGTGTACCAAGACATGACACAACTTCACACAGAACGCACAAAACAAGCAGCAAGAACACCCCTGCTGTTGTTAAAAGTAACACCCAAAGCCACCGCAATAAACATGCTAAAAAAAAACCCAAAACAAACAAAAAACAAACCACCTCCCCTTGTTACTCTCCTGCCCAAGCTTATTTGTGTTTAATAACATTTCTGATAATAGCCAGTTTTATGATTCACGTACATCTGCACGCTCAAGAGCATGAAAAAATTGTCTTGAAATACTACAGACGTGACTGTAAAAGCCATCAAAAATCAAACAGGAAAAACCATTACTCAGTATCTAGGAATATTTTGAAGTTTGCTGTATTTCATTCAGATTTTGGATATTTGCTGCAAATCATCAGAGATTTTTTTTCCACCATCATATGATGCAGCTTCAAAAATCTTAAGACTTTAACACTAGTGGAAGTAAAATTAGTATGCTGGATCATGTTAAGGTAATATCTCCCCCTTATTTTTCAGGTTTTTGTCAAATAATTTAATAACAAGTTAGTTATTCTCTGCCTAATAACTATTGTTGTAATTTTTAAAAGAAGAAATACACAAATTTATGTGTTACATATATGTTCAAAAGTGTGGAATGTGGCAATTAACTTTCGTTTCATTTTTGTAATCTAACGAACTGAGTCCTATCACATTTTAGCTCCAGTACAAAGGAGAAAACCTTCACTATCTATTTTAATGTCATCAATGCCAGCATCTACAATTTTCATTCACTTGTGAGCGTCCGCACACAGCTCTACGAAGGAGAAGGTCTCTGAGGCAACACCTTATCATTAAAATTAAACAGGCAAAACGTCATTCAAACACTGTCCAAAAGTGATGGGAAGGAACAAAGATGCCAAACGCAAACTCTCTCCGGTAACTCAGGATATTATGCCACAGGCACACAGTTCCTCTTTGCAAAAACCCCCGTGGGAGGAGCTACCACTCACTCCGAGGTTTTAGTGCTCAATTCCCCGCACCCCTAAACTCAACTTACCGTCTACATTTTCCGCAATAAGCCCTCAAAAAGCACACCTGCCCTCCCAACACCTACTCCTAAATTACCCAGAAGACGGATGGCGAGTTAATGGAGTCAGTCCCCGGGGCAATAAACGAGAACCGACCTGTACGACACTAGCTTGTATGAGGAGAGGAAGAGAGCCCATCCGCACACAGCATTACTCCTGCAAGGTCCCTACCTGGAAAGCACCGGGACCGGAGGAGGACACGGCTAAAGGGCAGAGGGTGCGGGGGGAGAAGGGGACAA
>NW_010549948.1:0-234 GCF_000687285.1 Phaethon lepturus | reverse complement strand
AAGTCAGAACGGGGGGCGACGGGGCAGCCCCGGGCGGCCGAGGGCACCGGCACCTGTGGCCGGAGGGCTGAGGCGTGCAGGAGAGGAGGGGGAAGAGGACGACAGACGAGTGTACCTTTGAGCTGGGGCAGCGGCGAGAGCTCCACCTGGCTGCTCTGGCTGCGGAACTGCGAGGAGCCCTGCGAGCGCTTCTGCCTCTGAGCCTTGCGCACCGATTTCCGTGTGAAGCCATCC